>NC_085138.1:16650439-16846439 GCF_035046485.1 Aedes albopictus
TTCGGCTTAGATGCCAAAATTTATATCTCAATTTGACAATTTGCAACATTCTTTGCCTTCTAACTACAATTTTTCCTGTATGTCTCCTTCACGGTCTCTTTCAAAAAAAGTTATCAGAGATTCATTCGAAAATTTTCTCCAAGAATTTCGTTTCTACCTATGAAGACATCTTCATACATTCATCCAGCGATCCTTTCAGAAAACCTTCCTGAAATTTTTTAAGAAATTCCGCCGTGAAAACTTTTGGAGACTTCTCTATGAAATATTCAGGAATACTTCCATTAATTTCTTAAAAAAATCGTGTTACCTTTAGAATTTTCGTTGTTATTTGAAAATCATAATAGACCACACGGATTGGTATTACCGAAAATTTGCACTTTGAGTGAGTCCATAATTTTCACCAAAGTGTCCTATAGATCACCCCAGAAATAAACCCGCACCGTTTTATAAAACTTTCTCTGCATTCCACTTGAAAATCTTCCAGGAGTTCCTTTCTGACAAACTTTCGCGAGAAATATCCTCTAGAACTTCCTTCGAAATTTGTGTAGAGATTCCTCCAGAAATTTCGGCAAAAACTCATCTAGAATAGCTTCCATGGGTTTAAAATGCAATCCTCCTTTTCTTCAGGAACCCGTACGAGTTTTTTTTTCTGGAAATCAATCTTTTATATAGTCCTTCATAAACTCTTCTAGGGATTTTTTTTTTGAATTTGGAGGTTCCAGGGACTTTTCTTGAAATTTCCCTGATGATTGCTTAAAAAATTCCTTATGAGATTCCTCCATTAATTTGTTCAAGCATTCCAAGTCCAAGAATATCTTCTATGTATTTCTTCCAACATCAATCCAACTACTCTAGGAATTCGGTCCTAAAATCTATAAAGGTTTGTTTCAGAAACTCCTCTAGCGATTTTTTTCCACCAATTTTTCTAGGGATTGTGTAATGAATTTCTTCGAATTTTTTTTCCAGCAGTTTCTTGGGTAGATTTCTATGGTTTGCTTCTAAAAAAAACATCGGGAATATATCCAACAATTCCACAGGAATTTTCTACATCGATTTCTTCTGCAAAGATTTTTTAAAAATCTTCCAGTGATTTTCTCAGTTTCCAAATAAGAAACTCCTTCATGAATTACTTCAGTCCACCATAGATTTGTTCAGGAATTGCTCTATGGATTCCATTAAAAATTCGCTCGTGAATGTGTTCGAATATATCAGAGATTTCATCCAGAAAATCAAGCAGGAATTCCTACAGAGCATACAGAGATTCCTTCACAATTTCCCCCTGATATTCTTCTATGTATTATCCTAGTAATTTATCCGGCATTTCCTCTGAGGATAACCCCAACAATTTCACCATGGATTCATCAAGAAATTTGTTCAAATTATTTCCTATGAGTTTCACTGAAATTCCTTAAGAAATATCTCAAGATCATTGCAGACGCTTATCTATGCGTTTCTTCTGATATTTCCACAGATTTTTTTAAAGAAAGGAGACTGGGCAAAAATGTATGGAGTCTGGGCCCGGAATGTACACCAATGACCCATAGCTCTTTCGAAAGGTCTAATTGAGCCAAGAAAAAGTTGCTATGGGACCAAAAATATTCATCATGGGAGAAAAAAGTTATTTGACATTGTATGGGACGGATTTTAGTTGTTTTTGTAGTAATTATTTGCATCATTTTTTACAAGCAACCAATCTCAAATAAACCAAATGTCCCATCTGTCAGTGTTATACACAATAATAAGTCATTCTATTACAAAAAGTAGATAATAATGATTTCTGGAACAGGCCAGTGCTTAGAAAAGGTTGGGATTTCTGCAAGTTTTTTTTTTTTGGGAAAAAGTGGAGGGGCACGTGTGTATTAATCTATGTATTAATATTACTATAGTGGAATGAGTATAACCAAAGGTACTATACCTAAAAACCCATCCCTTGAGCAAGTGCTTGTGCAATGTACAGATTCTTATGTTGAAACACAGTGAAACACATCAAAATATAAAGAGAGTATGAAAAAAAATCGCTTTCATCAGAGTCAAGCTTTATTCGACCAACCGGGTTGTGAGACAAGGATGTACTATCACCGCTACTATTCCTTATCGTAATCAACGAGATATTTATGGGGGCATTTGACCGTGCATCGAATTGTTGGCTACATTAGCAGCCCATCACTATGAAGCATCTGAACGACTTCCATTTGGCTAATGATGTAGCCCTACTATACCAATAGTGCTTTGTCAAGCAGAGTAAGCTTAATGACCTAGCCGAACGTTTCTTTGAGACAGGTCTAACTTTCAATGTCAGCAAGACCAAATCATTAGATGTCAACACGGACTACCCCTCCAACATAATAGTAGCTGGAAGAGTAGAAGAGAAGGTCAAAAACTTTCAATATCTCGGATATCTTGGAATTAAGGAATAAATGATCGAAGTGGTGAAGAAGGTGCTCCATCGTTAACGAAGCCTGTGGGGTATCTATCCAATGCATCCGTCACAGTGGCTTGTCCCTCACGCGTCAATGCATGTCGTGGTGGACGTTTTTCCACTGCCACTCGTGGAATTGCAAACTGAGAACAACAATAATTGGAATGATCTGCCCATCTGAATGAATCTGGGCCAGAAACTGCAGATCTACAAATACATAGTTACTTTTCTTTTAGGCAAAGAATCAGCATTTTCTTTAAATCTAATATGTAGTTGCTCATTGGTATTAGTTGTAACACACATACTTTGAAAATCATTAGAAGATTATTTGTGCTGTTATAAGTTGTAAGAAGTAAATAAATAAATAAATAAATAAATAAATAATCAAAAATCAGTTAGTAGCGATTGTGGCGAGCCCCAGACAACGAGTTAGCACGTATAATGAAGTTTATGACCGTGTTATACGCACTTTTATGCAGTTAAGTTACATCGCATACGATGCAGCAAAAGTGCCTTATGCGTGCAAAAGTGGAGCCAATATACGTGCATTGGCGGGAAAACCATAACGCCAAAAGACTTGAAGCTACATCTTACGTGAAGTACGGTGTGCCTTATTGCGACGTAACATAACACCTTATGCGACCTTATAATATTCGAAAAAAAAACAATTATTGTCATCTCAGTGTCAAACTAATGACCTTTGAAGTATCGAGCCAAACTTTTCGTGCGTGTTCGCCAGACTATCTGGAGATAAAACCGACTAAGCGGTATTTCCCGCATTGTTTCCACTTCTCCTCTCTGGCTAGCGTCATCTATTATTGATTATCAGAGCCACAAAACAAAACTAATGAGTTTATAACCATAACGATGACTATTCACTGTTTTGTAGTTATTTGGCACTGCGTGGAAAGTCCAACAGCACCTCTTTCAATATTTCAATGTTTTCACATATAATGCGATTTATGTCAACGTAAACGTTTCGAGCTTATGCGAGTTGTTATGAACCCTTTAACGAGTTTATTTTTTCATTCATGCGATTTCATTCGTACACTAATGCAAGTTAAACTGGCATAATATGACAAGTACCAAGAGAAGTCGTATATGTAATCATCGCAGTGTGCTATTGAGCGAATTTATTTGATACGTTCGCACACTTTTGAGAAATATAAAAGTTGATTTGTATTCTTATGCGACTTTTCCAGATACATCGCAATAAGTACAAAAATAACATCATATGCGATGAAAATTATTCCTCCGCCATACATATATGCGATAGAAGCTTAAAATGGTACTTTTTACGGTGTACTACATGCATTCTTATGCGACTCCTGGTTCTCTGGGGTTTAACCTCTTCGCACGAAGCGGGTAAGCAAGGTAAATCTTTAAGGCGAAACTGGATCCATTTCCTCACTTTTTGGTTTTTGATTTTTAATAAAATAACGAAGCAATACTTTCAAAATCGGTTTTCGTGCACATGTAGAGTATAGATCAAGGTATCTCCTGAATTTTTCCCTGGTGGAAAAAGTTTTTCGTTTTTGCAGAAACCATTTTTAAACAAAATTGCACAAAAAAATGGTTTCTGCAAAAATGAAAAACTTTTTCCACCAAGGAAAAATTCAGGAGATACCTTGATCCATACTCTACATGTGCACGAAAACCGATTTTGAAAATATTGCTTCGTTATTTTATTAAAAATCAAAAACCAAAAAACTGAGAAAATGCTTCCAGTTTCGCCTTGAGCAGTGTAGGGGCAGTATGAGGTAGCTGTGCGCGAAGTGCCAGTATAGGGAACCCCATTTTCTTCCTGACCCGCATGGCGGGAGAGGTCATGGATGAATCATGGTTGATGAAGGCCATAAAACATAGGGATGAGTAGAGTGCAGAAAAATGGAGGTGGCTGCGCAGCCGACAGGAGAGGTGCTACCAGGCGGCGTTCGTAAGGCCGGTTTTTAACCTGGAGAGTGAAGAGCAGCAATACTTGCAAGCTTGGAAGAGTGGGCCTTAATCGGCCGGCTCGTCCCAGATCGAAGGGAGCAGGGGCTTACGACTATGTGTATCAGGTATCAGTAGGTCGGCTCCAGAGGCACGTTCTCCTCCGTTTGGGAAATTTGTGCCATCGCCATAAACACGAGCCTATTCATCATTTACCTGAGGGAGAAGGGAAGGAAGAAAGGATGGGACAGGGAAAAGGACAGGTAATGGAATAGGGTCTTCATACACGCATAAGCGTACCACAATGGGTTCACATGGCGTCCTGAAAAGGACACTGTAATATCGCATAAGCGTACCACAATGGGTTCAAACAGCGCCCTGAAAAGAGCACTGTGATATCGCATAAAGCGTAAAGAAAGCCTATAGCTCTTTACCACAGCGGGTCAAGAACAGCAGAATGTCCTGCAGATTCAGGTTTCTAAAGTCAGTTTCACTTAATAAGTGTTTACCGAGTACTCGGAAACGCAATTGCACAAAAACTGGACAGTTACATATTAAATGATACGAAGTTCCATAATCGGATTCACAGCTATCACAGGCAAATGAATCAGCTTGCTGAATATTCGCCATATGATAACTGAGTCGGCAGTGGCCAGTCAATGCTTTGACCAGCATGCTGCAATTTTGCTTTGACAGATTTGTAAGATACTTCGCCACTCTTGGAGATGGCTCAGTACAATACAATTTGGTTTGACGACATGACTCCAAACTATTCCAGTATTGTCTGTGTTGAGTAGCAGCCCAGGTGTGAATCTGAAGCTTTACCCAACACTTCGATATCGGAATAGCTGGCTCAGGGCCAATGAAGTCATGTGATGCTCCAGTGCGAGCTAACTCATCAGCCAATTCATTTCCAGCGATGGAAGAATGGCCAGGTACCCATACAAGGTGAACAGCGTTGGCTGAATTCAGCTCCTCGATTTGAGTTCGACAAGCGATAACTATCTTCGACCTGGAGTTGGCCGAAGCAAGTGTTTTAATAGCAGCCTGGCTATCTGAACAGAAGTATATTACTTTGCCCATTACGTGCTGCTGAAGTGCTGATTGCACTCCGCACATAAGAGCAAAGATTTCGGCCTGAAAAACGGTGCAGTGTCTACCAAGTGAATAAGACTGATACAGCCTTAGCTCACGAGAATAAACACCAGCACCTGCTCGACCTTCGAGAAGGGAGCCATCAGTGTAACATACGATGCCGTCTGAAATACTTCTCTCCAGATAACCAGATGTCCACTCTTCCCGGGAAGGAAATTTCATGGAAAATGTCCTATATGGAAAATTACAAGCAATTGTAAGATCACTTGGAGCAAGGACAACTTTGTCCCAATTCACCAAAAGTGGAAACAACGTGGTGTGTGTTGAACTGCGGTTCACAGGAGTTTCCTCTAGTAAACCGAGTACCCATAGACGGTAAGTGCAAGAAAGTGCTTCTTGTTTGAGATGAATGTGTAGTGGGGCAACGTCAAAGAGAACTTCGAGCGCTGCCGTAGGAGTTGAAGAGAACGCTCCAGACATCGCCATTAGGCACATCCTTTGGAGATGGCCTAATTTTGATTGGACCGTTCTCACTTCGCCCTTTTGCCACCACACAAGACATCCATACGCCAATATTGGACGAACAACAGTTGTGTAAATCCATTTGATATACTTGGGTTTTAGACCCCAAGTTGTACCAAAGGTTCGCCGGCATTGCCCGAAGGCCATACAAGCTTTCTTGATTCTGAACTCAACATGAGGTGTCCAGGAAAGCTTGGAATCAAGAATGACTCCAACGTACTTTACCTGTTCAGTCACATTGATATCAGAATCAAAGAGACGTAAAGGTCGAACACCATTACGGTTTCGCTTTTCCGTGAAAAGAACAATAGATGTTTTACTCGGATTTACCGAAAGGCCATATTGGCGACACCAACCCTCAACTACCTGAAGGGCGTTTTGCATCAGGTCGAAAAGGGTGCTGATGCACATACCGACTAACAATGTTAGGTAGTCGTCGGCAAAACCATAAGTAGGAAAACCGCTCTTATTGAGTTGCCTCAATAGCGTATCTGCTACGAGATTCCACAAAAGTGGTGACAAGACTCCCCCTTGGGGGCATCCACAAACACTCAATTTCCTAATCGCCGCTTGACGCAATGTCGCGAAGAGATGTCGGTTTTTGAGCATTTGGTGAATCCAATTGGAAATCATTGGAGATATACCATGACCCCGTGCGGCTTCCAATATGGCATCGAAAGGCACGTTGTCAAAGGCACCCTCGATATCTAAGAAAACACCCAAGCAGGATTGCTTTTGAGCGAATGCCTTCTCGATATCGTAAACAACTTTGTGTAAAAGAGTCACAGTGGACTTTCCAGATTGGTAGGCATGTTGGTTCACATGAAGAGGCACATTGGCCAGATAAACATCACGGATGTGATGATCGACAATGCGTTCTAAGCATTTCAGAAGAAAAGAGGTCAAACTGATAGGTCTGAAGCTCTTTGCTTCTTCATACGACGCACGACCCACTTTCGGAATAAACTTTACAGTAATATCCCGCCAGGATTTGGGAATATACCCTGTAGCAAAACTGCAAACAAGTAGTTGTTTCAAAACATGTTTGAAATAATCAAATCCCTTCTGAAGCAAAATAGGATAAATCCCATCTGCCCCGGGAGATTTGAAAGGAGCAAAGCTATTAAGTGCCCATTCAATCGATTCTAAAGTTATGATACTCCGAGCCGAAGCTAAAGAATCATAACTACAAGAAAAGACATCAGGTTCATCCGAAGACGTGATATCCACACATCCAGGGAAGTGTGTACTGAATAAACATTCCAAAACTTCCTCATCAGAGGAAGTGAAATCACCATTTGGCAAACGAAGTTCGTTCACTTGAAAATCCTTAGATTTTGCAAGGATTTTGTTCAATCGACTGGCTTCACTCAGACTGGAAACATTTGTACAAAGGTTTTTCCAGCCGGATCGTTCAGCAGACCGAAGAGCTTTCTGGTAGGCCTTGCGAGCCGACCTGAAAGCCTCCGATCCAGCCGAACGTCGTCTGTTCCAACTCTTTCTACATTGTTTCCTGAGCTTGGCCAGATCAGAGTTCCACCAAGGGGTTCCTCTTGTGGTCTTCACAGACCGCAGAGGGCAAGCTTCTTCAAAAGCTTCCATGATGAAGGCCGTTGTAGTATCAACGGCTTCATCTAAATCACTTGGAGTGTCAATTGATGGTGAGTATCCATGAAATTTGGCTGCAACCAAATCGGTAAAGAGATCCCAGTTAGTTGACCGGGGGTTCCTGAAACGCAAAGTTTGCGAAGTAACATTCACATGTTCAAACAAGATGTAGCGATGGTCAGATAAAGATTCTTCATCTGACACATGCCAATTGGTCAGCTCGTGACTAATTCTGCTAGAGCAAAGAGTTATGTCTAACACTTCCTCTCTAGCAGATACCAAGAAGGTTGGGCGGTTGCCTATGTTAAGTAATCCAAGATCTGTACTACTTAAGTATTCCATCAAACTGGAGCCTCTCAAATTGATGTCTGAGCTGCCCCAGATTATATGGTGAGCATTAGCATCACTACCAACAATTAGCGGAAGGCCTTTTGAAGTGCAGTATGCAATGACTTGCTTGAAAGCATCCGTAGGGGATGGTTCATCATGCGGTAAATAAACCGAACAATAAACGTATTTTCTGTTGAGGTTTCCAACAGATACATCGATTGTGATAGCACATACATCTCTGGTAGTTAGTTCAGAGATGAGTGTAGCAACGATTGCGTTGTTGACAAGCACACATGCTCGAGGCATGACACGTGAGTTTGCCATTTCATGTTTACTGAAAGTAGCAAACACCGGATTCACAAGGTTTCCTAGATAGAAATTCCCCTTACGAAAGTAAGGTTCTTGGACTAACGCCACTTGGGCTGTACCATTTTGCATAAGTCTACAAAGATTGATCGTTGCTGTTCTTTTGTGCTGAAGATTGATCTGAGCTATCCTAACCGTAGCCACTACCCAAACTAGGCAAGATTAAACTCTTAACAACCACAGCACAACAAAGAACAGCAACAATAAAGCCAGATCGGTATCGATTTGAGTGCGCCAAAGGCGAGGATGCACAGAATACACTGTGTAAAACGCATAATGCGAAACCATATAGGTGAAAATTTAAACTAATTAATAACATCTTCATAATCCCGCCCTTATTCAGCCTCAAGTATGAGATTGAAGAAGGGCAGCTGATTGTCTCGGAGAAACACAAGGTCCACCGCACTATTGCTCCGGTTAGCGCAGTAAGGGCAAAATACTGTGGAGGGTGCCCTGGTACTCCACAGGCTCCGTTTGCGATTAGGTTTTTATAAGACCCCCCTAACCATTCATTCCTAGGCACGGTAAGCGTAAAGCCGCATAACACCATGAATTAGGGGTCACCTGATTAGTGGACTCCTACCACTGGAACAGGCGGTCCGTAGTGCTATTCTTAGCCAGTTGAACTAACCGCTACCGACACTACACAGCTATCTAGGCTGATCGGGAAAAGAAGTTAATATTAATGATCAACTTCAAACGGGCCCGAAAAGCCGATTTTGAAGACGATGATGAGCAATGTCAAGTTCAGAAACTCTGAAGCCGCCGCACTCGAAAAAAAATATCCTCGTGCTAAAGCACGACAAAATATGCAAAGGCGCGGCCTACAAGTAGGTACTCATTGACATGGATGAATCTTTATAGTCAATAATCGACTCCTTTCCGGCTAAAGGCATTTAAGTACCGACATTAGCCAGTGCGAAACCTAGCATGGTCAGAGCCTATAGCAGAGTCTGACCAAGCTGGTTCGTGAAACGGCATCCCATTTACACAATCCAGGCATTAGAATCACCTGTCACGCGGTCTTTGCCCTATCAGCTCAGCGGTCATACAGTCCAGTATCTGCGTGAACTGATCCAACACGTACTCCTAGACGGGGTATTCACCACAAAGGGGTATTCACCAGTTGTTCATATCGCCGATCCAGTTGCCATTATCGGTGGGTATTTGGTATGGGTGGTCTGTTATGACGGCGATATCCATCTCCCACTCAGCGACTGTCCGAATCAGCAGTTGCAGGTTTGCGTCACAGTAGTTCAGGTTTGTACTGTGACTTATCAACAAAGTTCTTTTGAAGACTAGGACCGCTATACATGTTGTTCGCATATTTCCCGCAAAAAATCAAGCACTTGGGATGGTTTGACCTGCCTTGCGCCTTATGACATTCGTCCCCACATCGCCTACAAAGCTTTCTATTGTGCCTCTCGATATCAGTGATATCATATCACAATTAATCGCCCGTTTATTCAAACACAAACAGCTGTCCCTCAGAAACCCTTATTTCTGTCAGTCTTATCCAATCCTAGCTAGAATCCAAAGCTTCTATCTTTAAATTCCATTATTTTTTCTAGTTCCTTTGAAATCACCACTTCCTCCTCAGAACCACCAGCATGTTTCTAGAGCCCTCGGTTGCTTTCCAGAATACCCAGTTTTTTTTTTAAGTTTCTTGAGGTTTTTCTTGACTTCTCTGGGATTCATCTGCTTCTTCTCAGAATCTTCCACTTCCTGCTCTAATATGAGCTTTTTGTTCAAATCGTCAGCTTTTTCCAGTAACTCTTTGCTTTTTACTAGCATCTAGCTCCATAAATCGCCAGCTTTTTTTTGCATCTCGTTTCATTTTTGGAATAGCCCTAGGTATTTCTCTCGGTATCCGAATCTTCTTAGATCCATTATATGTATATTGAATTCACTTACTATTCCCAAGGTAACAATGTTTTTGCTGAGATCAAACATCCTAAGTAACCGAGCTTCTTATTGAAAGCATTGTCGTCTACCTAAAGTCACATTTTTTCTGGTATCCTCACGGTACAGCAATGAATATTATCCATAGAACCTTATGCATCACTATCACATAATAAAAACACCTTAATTAAATGCCAAGTTTCACTTGACTCAAAAAGTTTTTTTTTTTTTATACTCCCCTTATATTTTGATATGTTTCACTGTGTTTCAACATAAGAATCTGTACATTACACAAGCACTTGCTCAAGGGATGGGTTTTTAGGTATAGTACCTTTGGTTATACTCATTCCACTATAGTAATATTAATACATAGATTAATACACACGTGCCCATCCACTTTTTCCCAAAAAAAAACTTGCAGAAATCCCAACCTTTTTTGTGCACTGGCCTGTTCCTGAAATCGTGGTCGTGCGGCTAAGGTCACCAAGCCTTTAGTCGCATCGTGCTAAGGAGCGCGGGTTCGATTCCCGCCGCAGCTGTCAGAAAAAGTTTTCGGCTGTGCCACTGGGCGTTGCATGCTAGTCCGTTGTCTAGTGTCGTGCGTCCTTCAAAGAGCAAATAGCTCACTGGAAGCATTAAACGTGTCTGTGTCTTTTAATGACTTATTATTGTGTATAACACTGACAGATGAGACATTTGGTTTATTTGAGATTGGTTGCTTGTAAAAAATGATGCAAATAATTACTACAAAAACAACTAAAATCCGTCCCATACAATGTCAAATAACTTTTTTCTCCCATGATGAATATTTTTGGCCCCATAGCAACTTTTTCTTGTCTCAACTAGACCTTTCGAAAGAGCTATGGGTCATTGGTGTACATTCCGGGCCCAGATTCGCCCAGTCTCCTTTGTACTTTCAGAAAATGCTCCAAGAATTTCAATAAAGTTTTTTTCCTCAATTTTTTTTTTTTTCAAGAAAGTCCACCAAGGGTTTCCCGAGAAGTTTCTCAAGCAAATTTTTAAGAGATGTCTCCTAGGATTCCTTCAAGAATTTCCCTGAGAGTTCGTCGGTTATTCCTCCAGAGACTCGGTCAAAAGTCCTTCCTTAAAATTCTGCAGGCATTTTACTAGAGATTGCATCAGATATTCTCCAATTTTTTTTTTAAGAAATTAATGTTAGAATTACTTCTGAAGTTCTTTATAGAATGTGTTTTTATCTTGAGAGATCTAATCTAATCTAATCTAATCTAATACCAACGCAGCCAGTACGAGAAAGCATCCTGGAAAGTAATCAGGTTAGATTAAGCCTAATTACTTTTCTTGTCAATATTGAGACTTGTAGCATATCAGGAATATGATGCAAGTGTCAAAGCGGCCAGGCCTACTGCGTTGTATTTGCCGCAAAGATGATTCTTTGAATTGTCTCGAGTTAAAACAATAGTTTTCCGTCGAAGCAATTCTAGAATCTACAGGGGAGCAAGGATGCGTGGACATACCGTACCAAACGCTCCAATGGGTTAAAAATGGTCAAATGAATATATGAATGTGTAAATAATGTTATTAAATATGTTGATATGATGAATATTGGAAAGCTCTCACCCATCTGGTTTGTGCGGTCCGAAAGTAATAATCCAATCTTGAAACCATGCTCTTCGCGAGACTGCGAGACAGGACACTGAACTTCGTCAAAGTATGCTCGGTCAGCATTTTTTCAAACACGTTTGTAACGAAAAAGGTTTTTGCGAAACACTACAAATGCATTGTGCTCCCGATGGGTACCACAATGTAGACAACTGCTAAAAGAATGTGTTTTTATCTTGAGAGATTCCTTAAAAGTATTAGAAATTTCTTCAGCAATTTAAGCAAGGGATTTCTTCAAATGTTCTTACAGGGAGTTTTTCAAAAAAAAAACTTGTAAGAATTTATTTAAAAATCCTACGATTTGCTTCGGAAATTCTTCCGAGGGTTTCGCAAAAAAATCTCAAAAAAAATCCTTCAATTATTCTGGCAGAAATTCCTACAATGACTCTTTTTAGAAATTGCTCTTCTGATTCCATCGGAAATATCTTCTGTAGTGTGTTAGAGATCCCTGCAGAATTTGTTCAGATATTCATCCTGGGGTTCTGCTTTGGAAGATCTTCCAAAAAGTGCACAAAAAGTACTTAAGAATTCTGTATGGTATCCCTGAACGAATTTCTGAAAAATCCTTGGAGGGTTGTTTCAAGAATTCCCTTATAAACTCCTAAATATGTTTGGAAATGCCAAGAAAGAACTCTTACAGGAGTTCTTGGACGAAAATTCGAAAATTTTTGAAGACAACTGTTAAAAAATGTTTGCAGAAGTCACAGACATAAGTCCTTTTTTTTAATAAGTCCTGTGGAAGTTTCAATAATTTTCTGAGGGATCTCTGAAGGTTTTTCTAAAGAAATCGTTGGGAAGACTTCTGAAGGCAAGTCCGTGCAGAAGGGAGGGGTTTTGGAAGTTAAATCCCTCCCATTGCCTATGTTCTATACATTAGGCGCCTCTCCGCCCTTTCCCAAAATAAGTAAAAACCCCTCCCTTGCCGCCTTTTCTGTGCACGGGCCTGTCTGAAGGTACTTCTGAAGGAATTCTCAGGAATACTTCTTATACAGTTTCTGGAGGGCTTTACTGGATGAATTCTTTAGAGAACCACCGAAAAAAATAACAAAAAATGTATTTTTGAAGAGATCTTCCGAAGAACTGGAGAACTCTTCTTAAGAATTCATAGAAGAACAATATGGAACATGCTATGAAAAAGCTAAAGAATAGATTCTGGAGTAATTTCTGAAAAATCTGTTGAAAGAATCTTTGGAAAAAAAAACCTTGAGGGCAGGTCTGAATAAATCCAAAGCAATGCCTAGAGCAATACCTAAAAGAAATTATTGGAGAAACCCCTGGAGGAACTTTCAGTGGTACCTCCTGTGAATTTCTAGAAGATGTTCCAACAAAATGCCCGAGAAAATTCCTGAAGAAACCTTTGGAGAAATTCAAGAAATAATTTCTGAATTTTTTAAGGAAAAAAAAATCGGAATTTTTATAGAAAATCCTAGGAAGAATTTCGGAAAGAATCTTCGAATCTTTGTGAAAAATGATTCCTCTGAAATTGCATCATTTGAAGAAACGTTTGGAGGAATTCCTGGAGAGATTCCATGAAGATTTTTTTGGAGAAATTCCAAAGAAAAACTTCCTATCAATATTTCTAGAGGAATTTTCAGATTTTTTTTAGAAATTTGGAGCACTAGTCAGCTTTTTTCCTGCTTACTTTCCTAAACAACCACGAGAAACGGAAGGATGAACGAGGAGAGTAGAGCAATTTTGGGAAGAATTCCTGAGAAACCCTTGGACTAGCCTTAAAAAAATCATTTGAAAACAATCTTGAGAATTCTCTTAAGGCGAAACTGGAAGCAAATCCTCACTTTTTGGTTTTTGATTTTTTATTAAATAACGAAGCAATATTTTCAAAATCGGTTTTCGTGCACATGTAGAGTATGGATCAGGGTATCTTCTGATTTTTTTACGCGGTAGAAAATGTTTTTCGTTTTTGCAGAAACCATTTTTGAACAAAACTTCACTTAAAAATGGTTTCTGCAAAAACGAAAAACATTTTCTACCGCGTAAAAAATTCAGAAGATACCCTGATCCATACCCTACATGTGCACGAAAACCGATTTTAAAAATATTGCTTCGTTATTAAATAAAAAATCAAAAACCAAAAAAATGAGAAAATGCTTCCAGTTTCGCCTTAAGAAGTCGCAAGGAAAATTTCCGTAGGGAATTTCTGAAAAAATCTTTGCATGAAACCCTGTAGATTTTTTTAAAAGAAATCTATTGGCAGGTTCTGCATTCTGCAGGGATACTAAGAGGAACGTTTAGATGAATTCTTGTTAGAAGCATACTGAGCAATCTTGCGAGACCCTTTTTACTTGAAAATTCTTGAACAATTTTGGTAACCCTCAAAGAACCCCCAAAGGAAAAGAATATGGGAAGTTCCATGAAAAATGCTAGGAAATAGATTCTGGAGTAATGTCTGCAGAAATTGTCAAGAGAATCTTTGGAAAAAAATCAGAAATTTTCTTGAAGAAGGAAGGTCTGAATAAAACCAAAGCAATGCATGGAGGAATAACTGAAGGAATTATTGGAGACACCCCTGTACTAACTTTCAGTGGTACCTCCTGAGAATGTCTAGAAGAATTTCCAATCAAATGACCAAGAAAATCTCTGAATAAAGGGAGTAAAACCTGAAGAAACCCCTGGAGAAATTCAAGCAATAATTTCTGAAAATTTTGACAAAATAATCTTAGTTTTCATAGGAAATCCTTAGAGGAATTTTGAAAGAATCTTGGAATATTTGTGAAAAAAAATATATATCTTCTGGAAATGCATCTTTCAAAGAAATGTCAGGAGGAATTCAAAGAACAACTACTGGAAAAAAAAATCTTAAAATATTTCTGCAGGAATTTTGAAATCTCTGGGTTGCATTGAAGGCATGACGAAACATTTAAGAAGCATTCACAAGATTGTACATATTGCTTCTCACGGGCAAGCAACAGAATATAGTATTATTTTTTTTTAAATTATTGTCAATCTCGTCATCCGTGAGAGAGTCGCAACATGAGTTCACAACGGAAAGAGAAAATGGTGCTAAGGAAACCTGCAGATGTAAAAAAAACGGAAAGTATCAGATGCATGTCAAGAAGTGTTCCAGAGGGGTTCCAGAGGGGGCCTTAAAGGCGTTTAAAGAGCTTTTCAGGGGATCCTAGCAGGATCCATGGGGGCTCAATGGTGTCTCATGGGCGCTTCAGGTTGTCTCAAGGGTGTTCCACGGAGTCTCTGGGGTATTTAAGGGCTCTCAGAGGCGTTTCAGGGACCCACTGGGTTCATTGGAGGTCTCTGGGCGCTTCAGGAGATTTTTGGATCGTTACAGAGAGCCGTAGGGGCGTTTTAAAGGGTCTTAAAGGCACTTCAGGGAGACCTGGGGGACCAGAATAGTACTTGGAAGCCTCAGGAATATTTGATGGGGCTTCATGGGGTACCTGGAAGTCCCAAAGGTATTTCAGACGGTCTCGTGGGATTAAGGGGACTCTAGGGGGTTCCTGCGACACTTCATACTATTGAACTGCTTCTGAAATCCCCGTTATCCCTTTTGACATACCACTGAATACCCTTTAACTCATGCAACCCTTTCAGAAAAACATTTGAAACCTACTCAAACGTCCTTGAAATGTCTTGTAACTTCCCTAAGCCTCCATTATCCCATAATATTGCCATTGAAATCTCCGAAATCAACTCGAAATGCCCCTGAAACCTCTTGTAACGCCTTTAAAAGATTCCAAAAACACCCTGAAGCTCACTTAAAATCTCAAGGAACGCCCCTAAAACGTTTCTGAAATTCTCTAAAACTCTCTGAAATGTCTGTAGAATGCGTTGAATGGCTCCTGAGACCTGAATTGCCGATAGAGCCCCTTGAAACGTCCCTGAAACA
Organism: Aedes albopictus; assembly: GCF_035046485.1. Taxonomy (NCBI): domain Eukaryota; kingdom Metazoa; phylum Arthropoda; class Insecta; order Diptera; family Culicidae; genus Aedes; species Aedes albopictus. The sequence continues at coordinate 16,666,117 of NC_085138.1, forward strand.
TCCGTTATGCTATTAAAACGCCATAATCCCAGCGAAACCTGTCGAAACACCATCATGAAATGCCCCCGACAGCCCTATGAACCCCCTTTTTAAGCTTACTGATAATTTCCTGAAAACCCCCTTGGCCCTATCTTATATGCCCAGGAGCAAGAGATGTTGTCACGAACTAAGTTACCTCATTAAAGCTCTGACTTAATTTAGGCACAACATTCCCTCTTTTCATGCCCTGCGCCCCTCAGGCATAAAAAGAGGCCCCAGTGTACACGAAGTGCCACACATTCTCATAGGGTAGCGAACCACTTGGGCAGCGGCCGGTATTTTGGGAACTCTTCGCTATAAATCAGTCAATTCCAATCCAATTGAATTGAAATTTTGTACACGGCTAGATACTATACGTACCTCATCGCGTTCCAGAAATTGTGTCAATTAGTTCAGAATTTGCTGAGTTATAGCAGAAAAGTGCCCAAAATAGGACTCCTGACGAGATGGTTCCACTTCCCTATCCCTCATCTCCCTTAACCTTCCTAATGCATCACGTTGGAAACAGCTCGCTGACGTACTGCACTATTTGGGTTAAACTATGGACGTCATATTTAAATGACCTCTAGTAGTATTGGATACTAATGCATTAATACATACAAACCACTTCCACTTGTTGAATAATGGCAGACAATTAAACGTTCCATAATAAATACAAAATTTCCCATAAATAATTCGAAAAGTCCCAGTGAAGAAACAGGGGTGTAAGCAGTAATAAATAACAAAAGTTCCATAAACAAATAGAAAAATGCATAAATAAATCAAAAGTTTCCATAAATAATTGATTTTTGAGCAATTAAAAACGTCAAAAATGCAATGAATAAGTCAACTGTTGCAATAAAAAAAGCCAATTTTCCCACCAAATAACTTCGAATTTTCCATAAATAAATCCGATTTTTCCATAATAAATAAGTAAATTCACAATAAAAAAATATCGAAAAAGCAATAAAAAATTCAAAAAATGCAATAAAAAATGACGAAATTACCCATGAAAAACAAATGCAGAAAAGTATGAGACAGTGAAATGCTGAATCGCACTTATATGTCTGAATCGACTGAAAAGCTTGCGTAACTATGATTGCAATTTACCGAGCAATTGCTTGCTGTCCGAACTCGCTATCGCTCGTCGGACCTAAAAAAAAGGATAACATCCATGTTTGCATTATACCGGGCAAATTCTTGAATCTGTGGTTTGCCTAGAACCGAATCGATGCAGTTGCGGTGCATCGGATATCGGAAACTTCGGCGGCCTTCTGCCGCCTCAGTTCCTCAATCATCTATGCGGCTTCGCCGCATGGTCTATGTAATTTTTGGCTGAAAATGCATTTACGTTTATTGCTCGTTTTTTGACATTTATTGATAATTTATTTTTTTGTTATTGCACTTTTTGAATTATTTATTGCTTTTTCGATATTTTTTTATTGTGAATTTTCTAATTTATTATGCAAAAATTGGATTTATTTATGGAAAATTCGAAGTTTTTTGGTGGGAAAATTGGCTTTTTTTATTGCAACAGTTGAATTATTCATTGCATTTTTGACGTTTTTAATTGCTCAAAAATCAATTATTTATGGAAACTTTTGATTTATTTATGCACTTTTCTGTTTGTTTATGGAACTTTTGTTATTTATTACTGCTTACACCCCTGTTTCTTCACTGGGACTTTTGGAATTATTTATGACGAATGATCACTTTCTTATGAGTCGTTTATATTTTAGCCGTTGAATAATTCCCCAATCCTACCACACCTCTTACCGGAAACGGTATCACTTTCACCCATTGTGGAAAAGTGTGGCATGATTCACTCACTCTACCCAGCCAACCAGTGGTGCTTGACCGCTGTTCAACTCTGTCTGGCCACGGAGGCCGGTCGTTGTTGTTTCATAAATTCTATTATCCTTTTATCTATATATATAAAAATGAAGTGGCATACGTGGGAATGCGCATAACTTGCGAACGGAAGGTCTGAATTGGGTTGTCTTAGTTTTGTGCTGTTAGTTTTCACCCAAGGAAGGTTTATGAGGCATAAAACATGGACAAATTAAGAGTTTTTGAAAAACGATTTTTCATATGTTTTGACCGGGGACTTGGGTCTTAACTAGAAACTTGAAACGTCAAAAAACACAGTAGGCAAGACAAAGTTTGCCGGGTACAGCTAGTTTATTTTAATTATCATTGGTTCCGGTTCGTCTCAAGCCTCCTCACGTCCACTCTGGTTCCGTGGTTAAAAGCATTCTTCGTTGCTGGTTTCGATACCCGGATCGGTTCTCGTCTGCCAGAAGGGAGACGAGACGTGATCCAAGTAGTGGAAAAGCCACTTTGGTCATGGTGAATCTTGATAAACGTGAGAGTGCTGACTCCGGGAAGAGTCGGTCGCCTGTGGCACAGCAGTTAAGAGCCCTGGTCGGAAAAAATGCGGTACTGGGTGCATCAGGCCCGTGCACAGAAGTGGCGCCAAGGGAGGGGTTTTCCCCGATTTTGGCAAAAGGCGGAGGGGCGCCTAGTGTATTAAGCGTCGGTAATGGGGAGGGTTTAACACCCAAAACCCCCCCCCCCCTTGTGCACGGGCTTGGGGTGCATACACAAACTCCCAGTCGCTCTTACTTAGTTTAGGTCGGTGCTGTGGTTTTCCACTTTCCTCGTATTCTATCGGAAAAACATCACGTTTTTATCGGAAAATAATAAAATTGATGTCTAGTATCGATGGACGGTGGGTGGCTTTTTCCTGTGCTTGATTCTGGGAAAAATGTGGTCAAAGAGGGGTTTCTGTGATTGATAGAGAGTATATGCAATACGTCGAGAGAAAAATGCATTCCCAAGAAAAAGCTGGATTCACTAAGTTTATTCTTAAACTTAAAAAAATAAAAAAAAACAAGAAATGGTAAAATATTGCAATAAGGATTAAATTCATAAAGTTTAAGAAATTTTTCTTGCTTAAAGCCCAACAGACCAATCTTAACATAATGCGAATCTATTTTCAGATAACTGTTGTAATCGTTATTTGAAGGTTCCCATTATTTTTTTTTTCAAAACTGTTCAATAGGACCACACTGAAAGCACAAGTCAAACAGGCATATCCTCCTCTTCTTGGCGTAACGTCCTCACTGGGACAAAGCCTGCTTCTCAGCTTAGTGTTCTATGAGCACTTCCACAGTTATTAACTGAGAGCTTCCTCTGCCAATGACCATTTTGCATGTGTATATCGTGTGGCAGGCACGAAGATACTCTATGCCCAAGGAAGTCAAGGAAATTTCCTTTACGAAAAGATCCTGGACCGACCGGGAATCGAACCCGTCATCCTCAGCATGGTCATGCTGAATACCCGTGCGTTTACCGCCTCGGCTATATGGGCCCTTAAACAGGCATATACAAACCTCCAATCTTAAAATATTTTGTTTCATTCTAAATACCTCCCACCAACCCTTGTTCTTATTCTCGAAAAGCCGAAATTCACTATGCTACCCAAAGCCCCTCACCAAAGAACGAACTTTGGCTCAAATCAACGCGATGTCAAAAAGTCAAACCGCAAGAAACAGCCGGCCCCAGCTGGTTCTCTGGTTAGCCTCCATAGTTCTCCGGTCGGCCAGCCAGCTGTCCATATTGCCACGAGCTGGGATTTTTTTTCCGGGCGCTTGGTCCAAGTCCTCCCTCCACACCGCAGTCAGTGCCACAGCGGCAGCAGCCAGCGTTTGGACTCTGCTTGGTGATTTTTTATTTTTGCATTTTACCGTCGCTCGTGGTGGGAGCGGCGAATGTTTGAACTTGGAACTTGAACGGGCCGTGCGAGGAACGGGACGATGGTGGGCCCGGAAGGAGGTGGGAAACTTTTAAATTATATAGAAAATAACCACAGCAGCTGACGGGTAGGCAGTCGCTTGCCGGCAGCCAGTCAGATTTGTGTGGAGCATGTATAGGAATCAGTGCGGCCGAAGCCGAGGAATTGAGGATACGAGGAATTTAATTTCGAGCAATAGGAGCAACTCTCGGCTAGAGGAGCAGTCAGGGATGAAACTTTGGTATAATAATTGTGGAAGATCTTGTTTAAGCTAAAATAGTCTTGGAGGAACGGATGGAAAGTATATTGCGTTCCATCTACAAAAAGGGCGACAAGTTGGATTGCGGGAACTATCACGCTATCACACTACTGAGCGCTACAAGATACTCTCTCAAATTGTATGCAGTAGTCTTTCACCGATTGCAAGAGAGTTCGTGGGACAATATTAGGCTCTTTTCATGGATGAACGCGTTGCAATGGATCAGAGGTTCACCATCCGCCAGGTGTTCCAGAAATGCCGCGAATACAACGTGCCCACACATCACACGTATAATATAATCGATAGGGATCAGCTACGGTAGATTATGCACGAATACGGATTCCCGGATAAACTGATACGAATGATCAATGCGACGATGAATCGAGTGATGTGCGTAGTTCGAGTATCAGGGACACTCTCAAGTCCTTTCGAATCTCGGAGTGGGTCTTTCGTGCTTGCTATTTATTATTGCTTTAGAAGGTGTAATAAGGATAGCGGGGATAAACACTAATGGAACGATTTTAACGAAGTCCGTTCAGCTGCTTGGTTTCGCTGATTATATTGATATAATAGCTTGCAAATTTGATACGATGGTGGAAACGTACACTGTGGCGCAGAATTGATCGAACAAACGCTGATTTTCATATAAAATGGCCAAGTTTGAGATGCTGTAACTAAGGTTTGCTTCGATGGATTGAGCTCAATTTTTGACACGGAACCACTAATATGCTGAATTTTACGTTTACCAAGAACAAAATGTTTTCGTTGACAGGTTTGGCGTGACAAGGCGTTGAAAAATGCGGAAAAGTCTTCGGACAGCGGCATGCATATAAATCAAATGGGTACCGCTGTTCGATCATTTTTGCACATTTATCAACGCTTTATCACGCCCAGGCCTGTGAACGCAAAAAATTTGTTCTTTGTAAACGTAAAATTCAACATTTTGTCGAACTGAGTATTGAAATGATGTCTGTATGTGTGTATGTATGTATGTATGCCTGTTCGTAAAAAAGATCACTCACATTGAGGGCACTTTCCATTGGTCGGTTTTTCAAATTTTGACATGAATCGAACCAGAATTTTATCCCATTATTTGCTATTGAAAATTGTCGGGATCGGTCAAGGCGTTCCGGAGTTATGGCCATTTTGATGATTCGAACTAGCACCGGTGGAACTGGCCAGGTCATGCGACACATCAAACTGCACCGTTTTCAGTTAGTTTTTAGTTTATTCAAGATGGCGGATCAAAATTTAAGATGGCGGCTGTTAAATAGAGTTTTAGGATCTAAATCCATGATATATGGGATATATTTGGAATGTCGAAGAAATCTGGACTCCAAAAATGGCGACCAGAATATCGAAGATGGTGTAAAATCTAAGGTAACTGCTCAAAAGACAGGATGACGGCTGTTTAATGGAATGTTAGACCCTAAAACCATGCAATATGGGTATATTTGGTATTGCAAAAAGTTCAGAGTCCAGAAATAACGACCAGAATATCCAAAATGGCAGTCCAAAATCCATTATGGTGCTCCAAATTCAAGATGGTGGCTGTTTAGTGATTTTCTAGACCCTAAAATCCATGCAATATGTGTATATTTGATATGGGGGAGAAGTCTGGACTCTAAAACTGGTAAGCAGAATATCCAGGACGGTGGTCTTAAATCTAAGATAAATCATTCAATACATATTACCCATATGGGTATATTTGAGGGGCCCAGAAGCAAAGGGGTGTAAGTGATCATTTTGTCGATTTTGAGATGAGCATATCAAAAAATACTTCAACATTCAAGCTTTTGAGTACTTTTTTTAGGTTATTTTTACAATGATCAGAAAAATTATTATAAATCGGAGAAAAATTGGTCGATTTTGGAACTCCATACACTCCATACACATCCTCACAAGTTCCTACCTCATGCTTCCACGGGTCAAGCGATGACAAAGTCCGCCAGCTAAGAGTTGTGTGCTTAGCTGGTAGTGCAGCCTGGGCACTGTTGTCCTTCTGACTTCAGCTAGATTGAGGAGGTACGATTCGAGCGTCTGTTCACCAAGGAGGTGCGGCTCAAACAGCGTCTGTTCTAGCATCCAGCTGCTGAGTAAGAAACGCTGCACCACGCCCAGCTAGACCCAAGGTGGTAGCCCATCAGCGTGGTCGTCCCAAGTGTTGGTTGGGACGCTAAACAGAACTGGCACGATGGCCCTCCGGCGAGACAGGAGTGTTGGCGTAGGCCCAATAAGCCACCCGTAAAAATCCCCATTGCGAATAACATATGAGAAAATACGACTCGATACAATCGGCAAAGACCCACGCGACGAAATAAGGACTACGATTGGAAACTTGGAACATGGAATTGCAAGTCACTAGGTTTCGCAGGATGTGACAGGATAATCTATGACGAACTACATCCCCGCAACTTCGACATCGTGGCGTTGCAGGAACTTTGTTGGACTGGACAGAAAGTGTGGAAAAGCGGGCATCGAGCGGCTACCTTCTACCAAAGCTGTGGCACCACCAATGAACTGGGAACAGGATTTATAGTGTTGGGCAAGATGCGACAACGTGTGATCGGGTGGCAGCCGATCAACGCAAGGATGTGCATGTTGAGAGTCAAGGGCCGTTTCTTCAACTACAGCATCATCAACGTCCACAGCCCACACGAAGGGAGACCTGATGACGAGAAAGAAGCGTTCTACGCGCAGTTAGAGCAAACATACGATGGTTGCTCGCCGCGTGACGTGAAAATCGTTGTCGGCGACATGAACGCGCAGGTAGGAAGGGAGGAAATGTACAGACCGGTAATCGGGCGAAACAGTCTGCACGCCGTATCGAATGATAACGGCCAGCGATGCGTAAACTTTGCAGCCTCCCGTGGTATGGTAGTCCGAAGCACCTTCTTCCTCCGCAAAGATATCCACAAAGCCACCTGGAGATCACCCGACCAACAAACAGAAAATCAAATCGACCACGTTCTAATCGACGGTAAATTCTTCTCAGATATAACCAACGTCCGCAAACCAACAACCAACATATCGCAGTGCGAATATAGATTCGGATCACTACTTAGTCGCTGTATGCATGCGCTCAAAACTTTCGACAGTTATCACCACGCGTCGAAGTCGAACGCCGCGGCTCAGCATTGAGCAACTTCGTAACGTAGAAGTGGCTCAAGACTACGCGCAGCAGTTAGCAGTGGCACTACCAACGGAAGAGCAGCTTGGCGCAGCTAGACTTGAAGAAGGCTGGAAGTATATCCGATCCGCCTTAGGTAGTACCTCGGCTGCAGCACTAGGCTTCGCGACTCCGAATCACAGAAACGACTGGTACTACAGCGAATGAGAACAGTTGAAAAAACGAGAAGAATGCAGCATGGGCGAGAATGCTGCAACACCGTACGAGAGCGAATGAGGCACGTTACAAACAGGCGCGGAACACTCAGAACTCAGTCTTCCGGATGAAGAAGCGCCAGCAGGAAGAACGAGATCGCGAAGCGATGGAAGAACTGTTCCGCGCTAAGGACACACGAAAGTTCTACGAGAAGCTGAACCGCTCGCGCAGAGGCTTTGTGCCACAAGCCGACATGTGTCGAGATAATCACGGGAATATTCTCACGAGCGAGCGTGAGGCGGTCGAGATGTGGCGGCAGCATTACGATGAGCACCTCAATGGCGACGTTGCAAGTGCCGAAGGTGGCGTGGTAACAGATCTAGGAGTATGTGCACAGGGCGAAAGACTTCCGGCCCCTGACCTCCAAGAGATTGAGAAGGAGGTTGGCCGGTTGAAAAACAACAAAGCCGCTGGAGCAGATCAACTACCAAGCGAGCTTCTAAAATACGGAGGAGAAGCACTGGTGAGAGCACTACACTGGGTTATTACCAAGATTTGGGAGGAGGAAGTATTACTGGAGGAATGGATGGAAGGTATCGTGTGTCCCATCTACAAAAAAGGCGACAAGTTGGATTGCGGGAACTACCGCACGATCACACTACTGAGCGCTGCCTACAAGGTACTCTCCCAAATTTTATGCCGCCGTCTATCACCGATTGCAAGAGAGTTCGTGGGACAATATCAGGCTGGATTCATGGGTGAACGCTCTACAACGGACCAGATGTTCGCCATCCACCAGGTGTTGCAGAAATGCCGCGAATACAACGTACCCACACATCACTTGTTCATCGATTTCAAATCGGCGTATGATATAATCGATCGAGAACAGCTATGGCAGATTATGCACGAATACGGATTCCCGGATAAACTGACACGATTGACCAAGGCGACGATGGATCGAGTGATGTGCGTAGTTCGAGTATCAGGGACACTCTCGAGTCCCTTCGAATCTTGCAGAGGGTAACGGCAATGTGATGGTCTTTCGTACTTGCTGTTTAACCCGGGAGCGGTCGCGTCGTGTACTGAGTACACGCACCATGAAAAATACACGCTTATGGTACACAGCGTGAGCGTGGCGCCGTTGCAGGTAGTCAAAGACGCGACTGCTCGAGGGTTAACATCGTCTTAGATGGTGTAATTAGGAAAGCGGGGATAAAAATGAGTGGAAATATTTTCACGAAGTCCGTTCAGCTGCTTGTTTTTGCTGATGATATTGATATTACTGTTCGCAAATATGAAGACGGAAACTTATATTCGACTGAAGGATGAAGCAAGGCGAATCCGATTAGTCATTAATGAGTCGAAGATAAAGTACATGTTGGCAAAGGGCTCTAGGGAGGAATTAACGCGCCCGTCATTTCTATCGACGGTTATGAAATCGATGCGGTTGAAGAATTCGTCTACTACAGCAGAGAAATTCAGAACCGCATTGTGGCAGGAAATCAAGCCTACTTTGGATTCCGCAGAACGCTATGATCGAACAAAGTTTTCACCTTCACACGAACTTGACTATTTACAAAACGCTGATTAGATCGGTATTCCTCTATGGGCACGAAGTATGGAATCTACGTGCAGAGGACCAACGCGCCCTTGGAGTTTTCGAACTAAAGGTTCTGCGTGCCATCTGTGGCGGAGTGCAAATGGAAGACGGGACTTGGAGAAGGCGAATGAGCCACGAACTATATCAGCTGCTGAAAGAACCAATCATCGTCCACACCGCGAAATTCAAGAAGCTACGGTGAAAGCAACCCCACTAAACTGGTTCTCGAGAGTCATCCGACCATCCAACCGGCACAACAAAACGTGGTGCGCAGCGAGCTAGGTGGGTCAATCAAGTGGAATGAAGACAAATCCTGCGTACGATGACTCCTTCTGCTGATCGAGCCGACAATGAACTGGTCTGGCGTTGTATCAGGATTTCGAGGTAGAATCAGAGCCGTAGCGTGCGGTTGGCCAAGTTGACCCCGCAAGGGCACCCGCTTCAAAGGGGCTCAGAAAAGGCCTAAGGCTAGCAGGAAACAAGATGATGCTGAGGCTATTTTAGTACATATTATAATGAGCAAAACAAAATCAATAAGCTTTCGAAAGTCTAGTGAATGTTTCTTTCTGACAATTCCTAAACGATGCTCTTTAAGTTAATCCAACTTTTTTTTTCCAGTAAATGTTTCTTTGGGCTTAAACTTTTAAACTAGTAAATCTGAAAGAAATCTTTCAAGTTGTGTTTTCACCCTAAGGTATTTGTTTGAATTTTTTGCTGGGTTTCTTCAGAAAATTTTTCAAAAAATATATCAGAAATTTGTCTACAAATTCTTTCAGAAACTCCTTCACAAATTTCAAATTATAAGTTCTTATGATTTTTCTTGAAATTTCTCGAAGAAATTTCTTAATTCCTCTAGAAATTACTCTTCACGAATTTCAGGAAGTTATCTAGAAGTTTATTCAGAAATTTGTCTAAGGATTCGTCCCGCTATTTTTCCAAGGATTTTATTGAATAGTCATCCATAATTTCTTCAGAGTTCCAAAGTGTTCTTTGAAAATCGTATAGTGATTCAAGCAAAAATATCTTTAAGGATTAGGTGCCTATAAACCCTTCAATAGATTTTTTTACTAATACCTCTATGGATTCCTCTGGAAAATCCTGCAAAGATTCCGTTAGAATTCCCAATAATTCGTTATGAAAATTCTTCCAGTCTTCTATGGAATTCTTTAGAAATTCGACCAAAGTTTCCTTCAGAAAGTCATCTATAGATTCCTTTGTAAAAAAAGAAATCTATCACATCGATCAGAAAAGCTTCCATCGATACCTTACGAAATTGTTCCATACTCACTAGGGATTGCTCCATATATTTATGGTAGAATTCTGGCAGAAAATCTCCCATGAATTTCCTTATTAACTACTCCAGAAAATCATTAATTTGGAATTTATTCTGAAATTTATCCAGGTATTTCGTTGGGAAACCTGGCATTGATTCCATCCAAAAAATTTCTAAAGGATTATTTTGGAAGCCTGTCGTGGATTTTTTCGGAACTTCTTGCTGGGATTGCTTCATGAAATCTTCTAGGGATTCTTTTTAATTCCACAAAGATGCCTCAAAAAACCTTTTTAGGGATGCTTTCCAAGTTTTCTTTCAGAAATACTTCCAGAAGTGGTTCTCTATAAGTTCTACCACTTCATCAAATATTTCTTCACGAACTGCTTCTGCAATTCCTTCAAGAGTTAATCCATGAATTCCATTTGAAATTCTTGCTGAAATTTCTCCCGGATTTTCATCAAGTATTCCCCCGGAAGTTACTACAAGAATTCTTTCAGAGATTCTGGCATAATTTATTCCTGTGATTCCAGCGGGAATTCTTCCAGAGATTTCAACAAAAACTGATGTAGATTCCTTTAGAAATTCCTCCTGGTATTCAACTATGTCCATGGTTTGTCTAATGATTACTGAACGTTTTCTCACGGATCTTCTGAGAAATGTTTTGAAAAATCTTCAGAACACATCTTTGGTGAAGTTATTGAAAAATTTTAGTGGAGCCAATTAACCTAATCGCCGAAAATTTTTAGGTGACTCCCATTGAAATTTTTAAAAAAATACACAAATGAAAAACATTATAAAAGAAAACAAATAAAAATGTGGGGAATTTGTTTCTTAGAAACATTACACAATGGGTCCAGAGCCGCATTTATGAAGACAAAAATGTTTGTGCCTAAACTATAAGTTTTAGATACATGGTGTCTTTAGGAAAGTTTCTTCATATTTTTCGACCTTTTTTCTCATCGATGTGAAATTAGGGTGGTCCCTCTAGTTGAGCTGATCCAATCATCTGCTTTTTAATAGTTTTATGTACGCTTACAAAATGTTCTACAAAGTTGTAAAAGAACTTATTTGGAGCAAGTTGGCCGAAAAACCATTATTCTATCTCTTATGGTTCCTAACTTTTATTTTTTTTTAAATTAATGTTAGGGTGATCCAAAAAAATCAGTTTTCTTGCAATAACTTTTAATTCATTCGTTTCTCGTAAAAACTTTGTTTCGAGCACTTTTAGAACTATCAATGACGCATATTTTTCCCAAAGAGCTCAATATCCTATCTCTCATAGTTAAAAAGATAATGGCTTTTTTCTTCAAAAAATCACTTTTTTTCAAAAAGTCATGTCTCAAAAAGGAGCACATAAATTTTCAATAGCCGAATTGCATTAAAAAGATCGTACTCTGTTCTATTGATGGTGAAAAAATTGTGAGTACCTATTTTGTTTGAAGCTTTTTATTGTATTTTAAAAATACGGTTTTTTACATAAAAAATCAGTTGTAACTCTTCAAATCGATGAGATACAAACTTGGTGTCTTCGACAATATTGTGAGTTTTTGGATGCTCTGAAAGTGCTCAAAACAAAATATAGCGAAAAAATCAACGCATTAAATTATATTGAATAAAAACGGGTTTTCATATGAAAAACAAAGTATTTCAAGACAATTCAAATCGTCTGTGGTAAATTGATCGAAGTAACCGTGTCAAAAAAAGTTTAAACTTGTTTATATTCTACATTCCGTAAATGAACTCAGCTTATGAAGTGATTTTGAGCTGATTTCCATCAATTAAAATTTAATTTTATCTCTTTAATTCATGGATAACGAAAATGTGAACCACTGGCAAATGTTGATGTTAACGTTAAAGCCTGAACAGAGTTACAGAATTTACAATATCCTACCAACATTGTGCCTTAATGGTGATGACAGTACCGTCGATGGGGGTGACAATGGGTCTGGGGGTGAGATTGGGTCAAAACGGAGAAACATAAAATTGGAAATAGCTCATCAACTATCGCTAATTTATATTGATAACTTTATATTATTTCAAAGAGAAGATGTTTTTATACGTCATGATGCAGAATAAGATGTTTAGCAATAATCGTTTTTTGTTAAATTTGCGGCTAAACTTATATGATGAAACTACTAGTAAATCACCCTGAAAAAATTTCTCCTTCGTAATGTTTTACACAAGTACCCAACCATAAATGATCTTAAAAGTGGTTAGCTGTAGGTATTACCAGGTTGATGCAACGAAAAAAGCGGGCCGTCAATGCACTTTTTATTAGAAAATTCAATATTTTCGACCCTATGTCTGAATATTAAGAATGGGGGTGAGATTGGATCAAGCAAGTTATCGAGTGCACATAACCTTAACTAAAAATTCAACTTGTTATCCAATCCCCATTTGACGTTAGAGTGGTACCATGTTTACCGTATCTGCATAAAAGCCCGATTTTTTCGAAAATATGTCGAGGAAGTGTCAAGCGAGTGTGTTCATACGTTTAGTACCTAAAATCATTTATAACAATAAACCCATGCGTTTGGACAGCTCCTCTGATCATCAACTAATCTTTACTGTACTGCAATATCGTAAGCTCACAAAATAGACTTGATAGCGTTTTTCTTCTCCACTATTTTTTTTAAATTTCAAGGAAATATCGTGAAACTACCAGACGGTAGTGGCCTTCAGGAAATACTGGGGCCATAAAGCCGGTAACATGACAAAATATCGGAAGACGAACGAACGACGAAAAATATCATGTTTTTTTTTCAATAAATCTTTCAATGCGCCTCTTCCTAATTGTAATCCCCCCTCCTCTCATGGAGGTTGAAACTTTAAATCAGGATGATTATGGTGGCTAATAATTGCGATACAACATAAAAACTTTATTTTATTAAATTTCAACCATTTTTTCGATTGTATTAGCCCTTTTAGGTGGATTAATCATCTTTTAAAATTACCTAAGTTTTTATTCGTCATGGTTACATTGTATTTTAAGTAGGTTTACTAGATATGATCAATAAAATTAACTTGTATTCTTAGATAGGCAACTTCGAATACTTTGACCCATTCTCACCCCCTCTAAGGGGTGAGATTGGGTCAATTTTCAATCATTTGTAGTTTAGTAGACAATTCATACAATGTGACACTTTTTTGCTAAGCTATCATTACCATATAGAAGAGTATAGTATTGCTGTGTGCATTCAAAATGCAAATATCAAATGCGGGAGCACCAAATGCGGTAAGATTTTCTAACAAGTAACCCGATGTCAGTGGGAGCTTTCGAATCCTAGGTTGGCGGTGATATTGGCTATGGTTGCTACGTTGCCTTTGGTAACATGTGTTACCGCGTTTGAAGCGCATTTGGGCACCGTTTGCATCTTGAACGCACATAGCAATATAAAAAGTTATTCCGACTTCAACTGCATTTGTTATTTAACAAACAATCTTTGAGTATCTTTTTTTGACCCATTCTCACCCCCAACGACGGTATCAATAAACATTGATTCTAAAATGAAATGGATGACCATTCATCAAGCTACTTTGATCTATCTAGCAAAGACGAGTTAAATTGGTTTAAATTGTTTCGCTTTCCATATGAAAATCCGTTTTTATGCAATATAATTTTATGCGTTGATTTTTTCGCTATAATTTGTTCTGAGCACTTTCTCAGAGCATCCAAAAACTCACAATATTGTCAAAGACGCTAAGTTTGTATCTCGTCGATTTGAAGAGTTACAACTGATTTTCTATGTAAAAAGCCGTATTTTTTAAATTCAATAAAAAGCTTCAAACAAAAAAGATACTCACAATTTTTCACCATCAATAGAACAGAAAACGATCTTTTTAATGCAATTCGGCGATTGAAAATTCATTTGCTCCTTATAGAGATATGACTTTTTGAAAAAAAGTGATTTTTTGAAGAAAAAAGCCAATATCTTTATAACTATGAGAGATAGGACATTGAGCTCTGGGAAAAATATGCGTCATTGATAGTTCTAAAAGTGCTCGTAACAAAGTTTTTACGAAAAACGAATGCATTAAAAGTTATTGCAAGAAAACTGAATTTTATGGATCACCCTAACATGATTTAAAAAAAATAAGTCAGGAACCATAAGAGATAGAATAATGGTTTCTTCGGCAAACTTGCTCCAAATTAGTTGTTTTACAACTTTGTAGAACATTTTGTAAGCATACATAAATCTATTAAAAAGCAGATGTTTGGATCAGCTAAACTAGAGGGACCACTCTTATTTCACAATGATGAGAAAAAAGGTCGAAAAATATGAAGAAACTTTCCCAAAGACACCATGTATCTAAAACTTAAGGTTTAGGCACAAACATTTTTGTCTTCGTAAATACGGCTCTGGACCCATTGTGCAATGTCGCGGGGCGCCAACCTGGATGCTTGCCAAGGGCGCCATGGTACCACGCTCCGGATCTGGGTAGAATATGTGGGTTATGCTCTGAATGCGATGTATTTTATGGATAACTCGCAATCGCGGAGAGCAACGTAGAGGTAGACGAAGCTGTCTCCGAGCGTACCGCTGTGACCAATAGGGTATTCCAGATCAAGCGGGGATCGCCGTTCGAGCAGTTCACGCAAATGCTGGACCGCATAACGACCGTGCTAACAGGGCGAAGGCCGGTGGTAATAGCGGGTCACTTCAATGCCTGGGCTGTGGAATGGGGAAGCCGTTTCACGAACCAGCGGGATCAGATCCTGCTAGAAACACTGGCCATCTTAGATGTCGACTTGGCTAATGTCGGTACCAAGAGTACCTATAGTCGAAACGGAGCGGAGTCAATTATTGACGTGACCTTTTGTAGTCCTGGCTTAGCAAGTAGTTCGAACTGGAGAGTAGATGATGGCTACACTCACAGCGATCACCTGGCGGTTCGCTACATTATCGACTACAACAACAGCAGACAGCGGATAGAAGAAGAATCGGCTAGGCCAAGGCCAAGCCCTCGCAGGTGGAAGACCTCATACTTCGATGAAGGGGTATTTAGGGAGGTGCTCCGCCGTGAGCGATATTTACTTGGTTTAGACGGCGACGAGCTGGTAGCGGTGCTCTCACGTGCGTGTGATACGACCATGCCTAGGCGAGTCCACCCTAGAAATGGAAGGCCACCGGCTTACTGGTGGACCGACGCGATTGCGGACCTGCGCCGCGCCTGCCTACGGGCTAAGCGCCGAATGCAGCGAGCACGATCAGAGGAAGAGCGAAACGAACGACGGGTGGTGTTCGCCGCTGCAAAAGCCACGCTTAAGACCGAGATAAGAGCAAGTAAAAAGGCCTGCTTTGTGCGGGTCTCTGTCAGAGTGCCAATGCGAACCCGTGGGGTGATGCCTACAGGATCGTTTTGGCCAAGACGAGAGGTGTGATGGCTCCTACAGAGCAATCTCCAGAGATGTTGGAGGGGATCATCGGAGGACTTTTTCCGCGTCATGATCCTAGTCCTTGGCCTCCTTTCGTAGGACAGCCGGGGACTGGGGCTGGCGATGAGGAGAGGGTCACCGATGTGGAACTTGCGGGGATAGCTAAGTCCCTTAGCGTAGGTAAGGCCCCAGGTCCGGACGGAGATCCGAACCTGGCCTTAAAAGTAGTTATTGCAGAGGCTCCCGAGATGTTCTGGTCTGCTATGCATAAATGCCTGGACGAGGGAGTTTTCCCAGAAGCTTGGAAGAGGCAGAGCCTGGTACTATTGCCAAAGGCGGGGAAACCACCCGGAGACCCGTCGGCATATAGACCAATATGCTTGATTGACACGGCGGGGAAGGTGCTCGAAAAGATCATCCTCAATAGAATGTTGAGGTTCACTGAGGGCGCAAATGGTCTTTCGAGCAACCAGTATGGCTTCCTGAAGGGGAGGTCCACCGTAGACGCTATCTTGTCGGTTACAAAAACCGCCGAGAAAGCACTCGAGCCTAAGAGGAGGGGAATTCGCTTTTGCGCGGTAGTGACTCTGGATGTAAGGAATGCGTTTAATAGCGCCAGCTGGTCTGCTATTGCCGATGCGCTCTTGCGTCTGGGGATACCGGAGTACCTGTACAAGATTCTCGGAAGTTACTTTCAGAATCGTGTACTAGTCTACGACACGGAGGTGGGTCGGAAGTGCTTTCACATAACCTCAGGAGTCCCGCAAGGTTCCATCCTGGGTCCGGTGTTATGGAATGTTATGTACGACGAGGTGTTGAGGTTAGAGTACCCAGTGGGAGTGGTGATTGTCGGATTTGCCGACGATATTACGCTCGAAGTCTACGGTGAAACGATCGAGGAGGTGAAATTGACTACCGACCACTCGATCAAGGTTGTGGAGGCGTGGATGCGGTCCAGAAACCTGGAGCTGGCTCACCACAAGACAGAGGTGACGGTTGTTAACAACATGCAGTCGGCGCAGCAGACGGAGATCAGTGTAGGTGAGTGCACTACCCTGTCAAAGCGCTCTGTCAAACACTTGGGCGTGATGATCGACGAGAAGCTTACCTTCGGTAGCCACGTCGATTATGCCTCTAAAAGAGCCTCCACGGCTATTGCGGCACTGTCCCGGATGATGTCCAATAGCTCTGCGGTGTACACCAGTAAGCGCAAGCTTCTGGCTAGTGTTGCTACGTCCATACTTGGGTATGGCGGCCCGGCGTGAGGTACTGCGCTATTAAGTCCTGAATGCTACATACGGAAGCTGGGAAGTACTTACAGGCTTATGTGCCTGAGGGTTGCGAGCGCGTACCGTACCGTGTCACATGACGCTCTCTGCGTCATCACTGGTATGGTGCTGATCGGCATCCTTATCAGTGAGGACATGGAGTGCTTCGAAATGCGCGGCACAAGAGGCATACGCAGGACTGCCAGGATGGCCTCTATGGTCAAATGGCGGCGCGCGTGGGACAGTTCCACCAAAGGAAGGTGGGCCCATAGGTTGATACCGAGGGTAGATAGTTGGATTGATAGGAGTCATGGGGAAGTTACATTCCACCTGACACAGGTCCTTACAGGTCATGGTTGCATCCGACAGTATCTGCACCGTTTCGGGCATACGGATTCTCCCGAATGCCCAGTGTGTAATGGTTTAGAGGAAACGGCGAAACAAGTTTTGTTCGTGTGCTCGCGTTTTCGCACAATGCGTGACCGCATGCTTGCCACATGCGGGAAGGACACAAACCCGCACAACTTGGTCCAGAGGATGTGTAGGGATAAGTTTGGCTGGAACGCCGTTTCAACGGCTATCACCCATATCGTCTGGGAACTACAGAGGAGGTGGCGCGTGGACTCGGAGAGTGGCTAGTCCAGATGCAGTACAAGAGGTGGTCCAGGGATTCGGAGTCGGCTTCGTAGGTCATACCGGTGCCCTGCGGTCGAGATCGACCCTTACAGCGATTAAGTGGCCGCGGAGAGGAAGTCCCGGTAGCGGTGCTGTCGTGGCGTCGGTCTACTGGGTTGAAAAGGGTTTCCCGGCAAGGGCCCGGGTAGGTGGAGACCCTACCGTCAGCAACCTTCTGGTGCAGCAGATAGGGCCTGAAGGGTGGTAATACCCTTACCTTCAGCAAGTCAGATCGGGATGCACGTAGGCATCAGCTCTTGTTGATGCTTACAAAAAAGTTGGGCGCGGGCGTGGGGTTGATCCTGCCCGCCATTCGAGGACAAAGGGAGTGGTAAGGACCATTTGGAAAACTCACAGTGTGCCAGCATGCTATCGTGGTGAACTCTCCAAAGCGAGTCATCGATGTTCGTTGCTGCAGGCTACGCAGCTAACCTTGAGGGTACGATGTGCACTAGCCCCTCTCTGAAGCAATGTCTTCTTGGTGTCTCCGGAGAGACGTAGGGTTTGGCGACCATGGCAATGTGTTTTAGTGGGTAGAGGAGAGAATAGTTAGGACTGGCTTTTACTTTTGTTGTAGAAGGCGGCCTTAACCCCACACTATCCCGACGCCCGACCTTCCTGTTCGGATGTCTGTTGAACAGATTTTCCCCCGATGGTTTAGAAGGAAAAAAAATGAGACCATGGGTTTGTTATTACCGTATATGTACTAATGTCTGCAAAAAACGCTAATGTTGGAGCGCAAATCCTGTGGACAATTTCGTTCATGATTCTAAGTAAATAATAACATCCCTAGAATATTTCCTTCTTTTGTGCGCGACGCATTGAATACCCAACCATCCTCTACAGCCCTGCCAGCGAACTAGTCGTCCTGATTCACAGCAAAGGGCACTCCCGACCGATTATAATTTCCATTTCCGAGTATTCCGCTGCACCAGTCGGTTGAGATTTTTTTGTCATCCTCATTCGAACTAGGCTCCTTTCTTTTCAGTTTTTGGGAAGTCACTACGACCACCGCCACCGTCACCGACCGACCGGTGACGACGACGACGAGGCGCAGCTCAATTTCTCAGACAGCAAGTTGCACATTGCATCGCTGCGCCGGCGATCATCTGCAACTGGGGACTTTAAGGGACGGTGGCTGCTGGCTGGCAGCAGGGCTGAAGTCGGTGCTTGAACTCTTTACGCCTCAACGCGAAAAGCTTTTCATTGCTGCTGCCGTTCAGTTGTTTTGCTGCACATCGTTCTCAACGTTTGCAGCTTTCTTCTCCGAAAGTCACTATCATAATCCATAGCCGATGGGGGAAGGTTGGGACACACACTCACTCGAACTCACAGAAAATTTGGCTTTTGGGAGCAGTGGCAGCTGAATTGGATGTGGCTTTTTGCATTTCCACTGGTCTTCATCTTCGGCTCCGTGTGCAAGTTCTCCGGCTGCCCAAGCCCAGCTTGATTCGGCTTTGGCGGTTTGAACAGAAGGTAAAAATAAGTTTTTAATTCTTCCCGGGTTTTTTGGGGGCTGTTGAGCGGGTTCGGTCGGGATTGGTTCGGCAGTTGCGACGTGGATTTTTAATCTCTAACGAAGCGGATTACGGCTGCCACCATAGGAGCCAGCCAGCCAGCGGCAGCTGCATTTGATGGGCTGTCCAAAAAGTGGTGTGGAGATACGTCGACTGGTGGGTTTGCACAAAGCCAGTCCATGAATTCTAACGAGTTTGCGACGGATTTGTTCTTGGGCGAGCGAAGGCGGAAAAGCCGGAAAAGCTCGAAAGTCGTGTTACAAACAAATGTCGGACGAAATTGGTTTCGATGTTAGCATAGCAAAGCGGCAAAAACTGCATTATTTGAGACGATGGCAATCAAGAACAGTTTCAAAACTGTTGAAATGAAAAGCAATCAAAAACAGTTTCCTTCTCGTAAATGCCACGCCTTGAAATTTAAGAAAATGGAGCATTCGATCTTCTTCTTCTTGGCGTAATGTTGAACTTGAGACAGAATCTACTTATCAGCTTAGTGTTATAAGAAGACTACAATTAATCACTGATAAAACTGAAAACATTAGTTTGAATAGTGATGGGTGGAAATAAAGCAACATCCAGCAGTGATTCATTCGATTAATTGTTAATTTACTTTTATTCAATTCGCAGTTTATCTACCACTCAAAGTTTCACCGATCTTTGCACATCGTTGAAGATGAAAAATCATACTGGAAATCCGTCCGTCTGCCAAATGTCACCACATAAAAGAAACCCATTGACCACCCGAACCGACCACTTACTTCCCGTTACAAAGCCCTCCATCCGTAATGGACGCGGTCCGTTGGGTTTTTGGGCTTTTGGTGAAAGAACGAACCAAAACACGGAACGATCGATCCCACGCACCCCGAGAGCTAGCGGGTCCGATGCGAACATCAACCGCGACGACGACGCCCGCCAAAAACCCCGCAGCTGCCCCATCATCAGGCACAAATCAGGCAGGATGGATGACAGCAACTAGCAGCCAGCAGCGTGGCCCCACAGCCCGTGTGATGTGGTTAAACATTCGCATCGTTAAGCCCCGATCAACGCCGGCGGCGGCAGCAGGCAATCGATTCCCGGGAAGGTCAAAAACTGGCAACCCCAAAATGGAAGCGTCGATGGTGGAGCTCGTCGCTCGGAAAGTGGAACCAACCGGAACGAATGGGATTTTTTTTCGGCATTTGCTTTCTTTACATCAGCAGCAGCGGGGAAAATCAAGTGAGCTAACCAACAACCCTTTTTTGAGAATGGAGTGAATCGTCTGCCTTGAAGGAGAAGGTTACCTATTTGTTGTGGACGTGATTGGTTGTAACTAGGCTTTGATGTGAGGGTGAGAGAAAATTTCTGATGATTTCTGTGTCATTCAGATATTGAAGTAGGGTATTGTACCATTTGGGCCGGTGTACCTTTTTTGGCACTTGCCACTATAACTCAGTCAATTTCAAACCGATTGATTTGAATTTTTGTAAAGAGTTAGGCACGTACAGTATCAAACTCTGTATAAAAAAACAAATCAATCGGTTTAAAATAGACTTCGTTATAGTGGCAAGTGCCCAAAATAGGTACACCTGCCCAAATGGTACAAGACCCTATTACTCTTCGCTAGGATTCATTCAAGTGCTGCAAAATGGTGAGTTGAGAAGGAGAGCGTCTAACAGAGCTCTGATCCTCACAAGTTCCTATCTCAAACGATGACAAAGGCTGCTAGCTAAAAGTTGTGTGCATAGCTACAAGTGCAGCCTGGCCACTGTTGTCCTTCTGACTTCAGCAAGATTGAAGAGGTATGTCTCGAGCGTCACCAAGGAGGTGCGGCTCATACAGCGTCTGTTCTGGCATCCATCGCACAATGGGAAAAAATAGGTATAAAACGCGAATAAATTCAATATCTCTGCTCGGAGTGGATGGATTTGAATATAATTTTGACACAAACTGCAAAAAACTCTACAGTTTCGGATAAGAAGGGGGTTATTCGCCGCACGATGCTGGAAATCAGTGTATCGGGCCCGTTATACCCCACTCTCTCACTTTTTCACCTATTTGGAAAAATCCTGAAGTGCAAAATAAATGATTTATTTGATTCGTGTTTGTGTTAAAACTTCTGTAGTATCGAATGGAGCTGGGTTTGGCTCACCGCACGGCCTTAAAAATTGAAATATCTTCAAATAACCCCAATATCCCCTATTTCATGAAATTTTCACATGCATCTCCGCCCGGAGTGGAATGCAATCGACAAGAAAAGAGCAATCTTATGTCAAATTTCCGATACAATGGAAGTTTCTACACAAGTACGAGTTAAATGAGTCATTTATTTTGCACGCTGGTCGGGAATAGATGAGGATTTTCTCAAAAAGATGTGAAAAAGAGAACACGGGTTGAAACGAGCTCAATACACTGATTTCCAGCATCGTGCGGCGAATGACACCCTTTTTATCTTAAACTGTAGAGATTTTTGCAGTTTGTGTCAAAAAATCATTCGAATCCATCCACTCCGAGCGGAGATATTGAATTTATTCGCGTTTTATACCTATTTTTTCCCACTGTGCATCGGCTAACTTTGAAATGCTCCTCCACCGGCAGCTATACCAGAGGAGGCAGCCCCTTCATCGCAATGTAGGCAGCACGGTCCCGGTAAGGTAGCCTGCTGAAAACCTTCACACACCAAGAAAAGCAATAGTAGAGTAAACGGGTTGATTCAACGGCAACAGACCCGGCAACGAATTGAGGACAACGAATGAAAATTCGGATCTTGGGACGTAAGAACTTTGAATGAATCCACACGTGTTGGGCTCCTGGCTCGTAAACTGCAGAATGTTGACGTAAATGTGGCACAGCGGTGGTGATAAGGCAGAACGTGGAGTTGACTTCACTATGATCGGGAAGCAGATAAAGCGACCGAATCTGTGTCTTGAGGATGAGGGGCTAACTCTTCAACTACAGCCTGATCAGCATCTATGCGCCAACGAACGATAAACCTGACGACTTGAAGTATAAGTTCCATCAGAGCCTTGACAAGGCCTACGGAGAGTGTCCAAAACTAAATTAAAAATAGTCATCGGAGATGCAACTGCGCAGATTACCTACTTCGCACGTAAGAATATACGAAAACACACCTGGCGACACCCGAGTTGCTCCCAGATAGACCACGTGCTGATCGACGGGCGAAATTTTTCGGATATCATAGATGTGAGATCCTACAGAGGCCCGAACATTGATTCGGATCATTATCTTGTAGCCGCATTATCCAGCGGCACGAGTTCAAGAAGCCGAAGCTGGGCGAGAGAATAGAAGCGACCAACGGATCTGGAGATGTCAACGGTTAAGGGGAAGTGACAACAACAGCGCAAGAGTTGATAGGTTACGCTTAGCGACGCCAACGTAATGGTTGGTTTGAAGAGGAGTTTCAACGAGGGATGAACGAGATAAACGAAATCCGGCTCAACAGGGGGCGGTACAGGGTAGCAAGAGCAGTAGAGAAACAAATCCACCGCAGTATAAAACGGCAGCATGAAGAGAGTGTGATTGCTGAAGCGCAGGAACGCGTGGACAGAAATGATATGCGAAGGTTTAATGCAACTGTCAATGGTTCGCGGCACAAGACTGCGCCAGTACCTGCCATGTGCAATGACCGGAAAGGAAATTAGCTGTCAGACTAAACTATGGTGGCAGCCAGGTGGAAGAAGCTCTTCGATGATTTGTTGAATGGTAGCAGTGAAGGAGCACCCAGAAACAGGATCACCATAATGGATGACAATCAAGCAGTGGAATCACCAACACTGGATGAGATTAAGATAAGGGCCTCTTAGGAGCTGAAAAAAAGCAAGGCTGCTGGGAAGAACGATTCAAAATTCTTAAGCATTGAAGCGAGCAGCTATATCAATCAATTCACCAGATTATTGTAAAGATTTGTGAGGATGAAAAATTGCCTACCAGCTAGTTAAATGGCCTCATATGGCCAAACTACAAGGCTAGAGTGTGCCAATTGGAACCTGAAACCCAGCGTCAGCTGGAAGAATAAAAAGAAAGAGCTCGAGGAATAGAGGAAACTAGCGAAAGAAGAATCGAGTTTGCGACAGAGAAAACTGGGATCGGAAAAGGCACGCCTTAAGCAACAGTTGATCCAAAGAGAGTCGCTAGAGAAGAAGACCGAGCTTGTAATACAAATCTTCGAACGTAGCAGCGTGGTAGAATCCATGACGGTCTCCGGAGAAATGCTCTCGGAGTGGTTGGCGACGAATTAATCACACGCGATGACCGGCGGAAAAACTAGTAATCCAAGCGATACTTGAATTAAAATGGTTCCTCCAGCCCCTATGAAAGTCCCTACACTTACCATCTAAGGCCCTATCAGCAGCACAAGCGTTTTGAAGCTACTCACACTGGGGCCACAAGATCAACCTGCGCGAAGTTACCGCTAACGAGTGTCCCCTGCTTCCAGGAAGATCGTTCGTCTACCATTCAAGAACCCAAGCGCGAACCTTTCCAGCAATATGTATCTTCTTCGTGGCCCTTTAGGACGCTTCCTGCGATAGCACAATCCTGTACACCCCCAGAGGACGCTTCCCGAAAATTGCATCATCAAGGGCCATTTTGGAGTACCCCCAAGCAGTACCGGCTTTAGGACATTTCCCCGAATTCCATTACCCCGAATGACATTACCCCGAACTCCATTACCCCGAATGATCCATTACCCCGAATGTGTTGTGGAGCCTCGTAGCCGTGCGGTTAGGGTCACCAAGCTTATAAACGCACCATGCTATGGGGTGAGGGTTCGATTCCCGCTTCGGGCGTTGAAACTTTTCGTGAGAATAGTTTCTTCCCCGTTTCCACTGGTGCATGCTCCGTTGTCCGTTGTCTAATGTAAAGTTTAAAACAGTCTGTACAGCCGAAAGCTGAAGACGTTGTCCGTGTCTTTAAACCCCGAATGACCCATTTCCCCGAATGGCCCAATATCCGAATTATTTATCCGCAAGCAGTGAATCAAAATTCAACCATCGCGCAACAATAATGACAATGTCGCAATCTGTATTTGTTGCGACAATCCACTCAATGCGACATAAGATTGTCCCAACTTGAAAATAATAGGATAAACATCGTACACCACGAGTTTAGAGATTTTTGAGCCTTGCATTGCGATTTTCGAACGGTAGCTTCGAGTAGGTAAACATTGTAACTCTACTGAAGAATTATCATCAAACAGTTCGGCTTTGGGTTGGCAATAATTGATTATTCACGAATTGAAAAGTACGCAACAAATTCAGCTTCCGTTTTGTCCGCAATAAAATTTTTCGAGATCATGTCATTATCTGTTACCAGTAGGGATAAAGAATAATCGTCGCGCCTTCTTTGTTGCTTGTTTTGTGCTTCTTTTGTCTGACAATTCTCTTCACTGTCCGCAAGCCTATCTCAAGACCTGCCATGGGTAGTTAACGGTACATCAAGTGTTTCACCACATTTTCCTTCTTTGAGCATATGTTGTTCTTTCTGACCTTACTATCAAAGAACTTTCATTCAAGGAAATTCTACTATGCGGTCATCACTTATGTATCCTTCTTTCAAACATAGGCTATTCTTTCTAATGATTAATTTAAGCAATTTGTTGGCGTCGCAAATGTTATTATTTTTATCAGAGATTTTTCCTCCTTTTAATCATAGGCTGTTCTTTCAAGTTATACTGTTATATGGAAGAGTGACATGATCACATTAGTTTATTTCTTTCATCCATATGATCCGAAACCAATTGTTGAGTAGAGATTTTTTCCTTCTTTTGGTTATTGCCTGTTCTTTTAATCATACTGGTCAGAGATCTGTTCAAAGGGTTCCAGGAGCTTCATATGCTTAGGTATTCTCACCGCAAAAAATGGAAAATACGAAATTTATAATTTAGAAAAAAATATTCGGGGTAATGGGTCATTCGGGTTAATGTAATTCGGGGTAATGTCATTAGGGGTAATGGAATTCGAGGAAATGCCATAGAGTCTTTACACAAGAGGTAACTTACACGAAAAAAATACACGATAATGAATATTATTGGGTACCAGACTGAACACACAAAATTGAATGGTTTTCTTCGACACATCGGGGTCTTGAAATAAGTCTATGGTAACACTCCTTACCGAATCTTCAACCGGTATCACATCCCTTGTCAAGGTCGCATCCTGCTCACCTTCTGGAGTCCGTTCATCGATCGAATGGTTCAAACAGGGAACCGACTTCGAATGAGTCTTATCAGTTTATGTACCTTTTAATTCCGCCCTATGTCGCTTCCTCAATGTCAGTTATTCACTCCCAGGAAAATTACAAGTGGTAGTCGAAATACGCGTATCTGTCAAAGGATAAGCAACATAGGGCGGAATCAAAAGGTACATAACCTGATTACACTCATTCAAAGAGGGTATTCTGCTTAGAGGGTTCGAAAAGTCGGTACAAGATCAGGGTGCCGACGTTGAATCATCTAGAGGTATCTTCAGTAGAAAACCGTGTAATGCAGAACGAGATTCTGAGGGTTCTCAGTTCTCAACAGATAGCGGCGAGACAAGTGGTCGGGAAATATCTAACACCGTTTATCAGCAGTTTCTAACAGTCCTCATGCGTCCAATGAGCATTGGTGTCTCACCGGACATGCTCGAGAGGCTGTGCGTAGCAGACTTCTACTTCCGGGTAACGTTCCGCATGTTGCCAGTACGCGTTGTACGCTTTATGTTCGTTCTGAATTGTTGATCCGGTCGTTGCACGATAAAATTTGATGAACTCCAGGACCGAGGTACGATCGTCCGGAGTCAATCTAGGAGTTCGGCCTAGTAGTGGAATATTTTGATGGCCATCTTCAAGCTGCGAATCAGGAGGAGCATCTGACCAACTCGATGATCATGCAAGAGCTGGTCGAACAGCTTCCGTAAAAAAGGGGCAATGCGCATGAACTGGGCCACCTTCAAAGGTCAACATGCACGAGTTCCTGTGTTAACGTTTGGCGAGTTCAAGGTCAGATTAATTACCGCGGTCAGTGAAGTGAGCTTTGATCTTCCCGGAATACCGAAGATAACGCATACATAAAATTTTCAGCGACCGAGAGAAAAGGCAAGAGTGCAGACTCATCTGAGCGACAACCAAGCGGTGAGAAACAATCGGAAGTCTGCTAAGCCGTGTGTAGTTTGCGATCGTGAGGGGCATAGTGGGGTACAATGCTCCAGGTTCAAGCACCTCAATTTGGTGGAGCGGCTAAAAAGGCACAGGAAAAGGGGGTGGAGTCAAGGGGTGTCATCTTAAACACCATACCCTTCTCCATTAATTTTCTGCCTTCACTACTTCGACATATTCGGTAAACGTATGAGCTAAAGTTGTCCACGTACGGTTGTACGCTTTATGGAAATAGCAGAAGTTTAACGGTGTTCGCATTCATCGATGAAGGCTCACCGATTACGATGGAAATCACTCGCTTTTCAGTGGACGGGAAATGTAAACCGCAAGGATCCAAAATCGGAGGAGATTCGTCTTGAAATAGCGGGAAAGCACAGTAAAAACCGATTCGTACTTCGTAGTGCATAAACAGTGAGCTGCCTACTGTTTCCAACCCAGCGGCTAAACTACAGCGAAATGATCACATGACATATTCCACGCGTTACGTTTTGCGCGAGCATCCAACTTTCGCTTCCAAAAATTGATATGATAGTAAATACATGCTAACCAGTATATCAAACGATCAGATTTGAATAGAAGATTCATTTTATGCTTTCTAATTGGGAATTGGACCTTTGTACTTCGAAAGAAATCGAGAAATACAGCATAACGGGACACCATCGCAAAAAAAAGACGAATTTTGACCGAACGCAAAAAAATTGTTACGTTCTAGAAGCAATTTCCAAAGTTTCAAGTGCTATTAGAAGAATATTAGGGGCTGTCCATAAACCACGTATTTTTTTTTTTGGGACTTTTCCCCCCCCCTGCGTGGTCATTTGTCCATACAAAATTTTTTATTTCTCCATACAAAATGATCGATGGCCGAACCACCACCCACCCCCCCCCCCCCCCCCCTCATGATCACTTGGTTTATGGACAGCCCCTTATCTTAATTTTAGTGCAAAAGAAATCAAAATCGACAGCAGGATCCCGGAAATATCTTTCAATGCAGTTCAAAAGTCGCGGTGTAGAAGTGCATGGAATGTTTCACATGTTTCCCGCACCTCAAAGGCCTTCCAATCGAAGATTATGATCAAGTGTGACCCAAAATGCTGATCGGTGTCATGTTGAGGATTCATGAAGGAGGGTCATTCCACACGACAGCCACGAAATATCACATAGGATGGAGTGTATATGGCTGTGCCACTTCAACACCCATTCCAAGAGCGATCATCAACTTCTACACCGCTGCGGCAGCAACATCCGATGATCTCCCGAAGGAGCAGCTGCGAGATTTCTTCACATTAGACAGTCTGGGGCAGTGGTGCTCAAACTGCGGCCCTCGAAGCTTTTGAATGCGGCCCGCAGAGTAATTTGGAAAAAAGTTACTGATAGTTCAAAATAATGAAAAAATATTATTACAATGCTCAATCTTATGTAAAAATTTATCTTTCAATTATGATAAAATGATTTCAATACCATCATTAATAATTTCAATAATTTTCCATGATTGTAAAAGTTGTGCAAAAAAACTTATTTTAGTTCGTGTTAATGTTGACTGTAGATTTTATAAATATGTTGAAATTCTCGGTCTTACCGAAGTAAGACTGAAAACATGATTCCAAGTCCACGTCCTATTCCTGTCAAGAAATGGATTTAATTCTCTCCAAAAAATATTTTGGTCAAAAATTCATAAACTTGGGGTAATTATTAAAATTTCTAGCAAATATTTATTTTGTTTGTTATATAAAACATCCACCATGCTACAGTAGCTGTAGCATGGTGGATGTAGTTTGAGGCTTTATTTTAAAAATGGTGTTTAGAAAATCCAGCCATAAGTAACAATAAATAATTTGCTACTACAAATGACTCACAATTGGATAGAATTTGTAATTTTCCATATGTTTTCAATGGCGAAACTAAGATCTTTGAAAGTATTGAAGTGCAAGAGATACTTATCGAAGTTATCGAAAAATCTTTGACTTTCCAATACTTAAATTGCCAAACAATGCCAAAGTAAAAAAGTTAGAACACTTTTAATATACCGCATTTAGTTCACCACTGGATTGCGCACTCAGTCTTCATAAGTGCGAAAACGTAAATAAAAGTGCGCGATTGCATCAAATCAAGTTGATGTTTTCGGCGCACTATTTTATCAATCTTTGCTGAAAAAGTGCTCTGAAGACACCGAGTTGATTTGATGCAATCGCGCACTTTTATTTGCGTTTTCGCACTCGTGAAAACTAGTGCGATAGTCCAGTGGTGAACTAAATGCGCTATACAATATTCACGATAATTGGGTTCGTTAGGGGTATCCAGATTATTTCATAATCAGATTCTTCGCCCAAAAATTAGTCGAAATCCAAAATTTCATAATTTTTGGAGTCCGGGAAAAATAAATGAATTTAAAGTTTGTATGGGGAAATTTTTTGTTCGGGTCGAACTGTCTTTTTAACGATTGAACTGTCATTCTATCCACGAAAATTCAAACTGTTTTGTTAATTTAACCATCAAAACAAAGGTATTAAAATCCAATAAAATCACGTCATACTCAGAATAATGAGCTCTTTCGATTAGGCTATACAAAAAAAGCATTATTTTATTCACTAAACAACCCAATTTTCATCCTGCGGCCCGCGGCTCAGACGCAAAATTTCAATTTGGCCCGCGGTGTACATCAACCTGAACACCACTGGTCTAGGGGTTACCACGCAAAACGAGAAGCTCAAGTCAGAAGAAGATATGAGAGCGAGGCAACTTCACCAACAAACCACTCATCGTACGAGGGACGGTTTTGAAACAGGTCTTCTGTGGAAGATCGACGATCCGGTGTTTACGGACTCATTTTCAATGGCTGTTCGGCGAATGAAGGCGTTAGAGAAGAAATTCTGTGGGAACCCAGAAATGATGCGGCTACATCAATGAATTCGACGAATCGGAGGCGTCTACAATTGATTCCCAGAAGACTTGTTTTCTTCCACTGGGCGTCGTCATCAACCCGAAGAGGCCTGGGAAAATTTGGGTGATTTGGGATGCAGCGGCCAAAGTAGACGGAGTTTCATTTAACTCTCACTTGTTGAAAGGCCCGGATCTACTTACTGTAGTGAACTCTCTGCCGAGAGTTCTTAGTAGATTTTGACTATTTCCGGTTGCCGTCTCCGAAGATATACGCGAGATGTGTCTCCAAATCAAATCGCAAACAAAGGATTGGAACGTCCAGATGATTTCAATCCGCCACAATTCCCTAAGGGCCTGTACAAATCTACGCAGTTGAGGTCACGATGTTCGGTTCCGCTTGCTCTCCATCATTGGCTCAGTTTGTTAACAACGCGAATGCCGAGCAATACGCGTCACACTTCCCGAGAGCAGCCACCGCTATTAAGGAATTATGTAGACGACTACCTGGATAGTTTCAGAACTGTCGAAAAGGTGATCCAGGTGGTGAGCGACATAAAACTCGTTCACTCTAATGTCGTTTTCGTTTTTGTGTCGGTGCTACACCGCTTCGTGCTACACTTTCCACTGCAAAAACGAACATTTTCGGTGCAGTTTCTTTGGTGTGCGTGAATAAAAACCAAAATATTTACATCTTTGCAAATGTTGATTGGTGGACACGGTGTACACATGCTACACTCTCGAATTATTGAGTGCTGCACCATCTCGAGCGGTGCAGAAAAAGTGCTACACCGGTGCAGCACGAAAATCAAAAACGAACACTTTTGGTGCAACAGTGCTACACCGGTGTAACACCACCGCAAAAACGACATAAGGGTGGCTTCGGTTTCCCCTCAAACAAAGGCGAAGATCTGCGAGAGATGGACTGGAGAGATCGAATCAGTTTCGTCAAAGGACTTCGCTCTTACGCATGCAGAAGCCATCGAATCGGCTTTGGGCATATTATGGATAACGACGGACGACGTTTTTATCGTTAGAGTCGGCAGACGAGGAAGCCCTAACTCCAAATCACTTCCTCCCACGGTCTTCTAGCGACGATAAACTTCCGTCCACGGAACTTGTTGATACGCCAACGGTATGTACTACGGAGCAGCTGGAGAATCGCGCAGGCAACTGCTTAAAGATTCTGAACAAGATGGATAAAAGAGTATCCACCGATGTCCACATGGAGATCAAAATTATAAGAAGAGGTTCGGGACATAACGGTAGGGAAACTGGTATTGGTTGTGGATGGAACGGTGAAGAGCTATTAGCTTCGAAGACGGATTGGAGTGATTTTGGTTGAAGAGTTCGCCAGGTATTAGTCCGGACGTCAATGTGCGTTGAACCAATCAACACGGATTGGTATTACCGAAAATTTGCACTTTGAGTGAGTCGTTTTCGAGCATCTACCATTACGTAATTATCCGTCGTATCAAATAGAATGCGAACGACGCGTTTGATCGCCTTCCAGGTAGCAATTGTTCTTCCTCTTCACAGTCGTTGGGAAAGCGATGTCTGTACGATAGGCAAACAGTTTCAAACAATAATCACTTTCGCTCGTCGTACATATGTACAACAGAAATGATTATATTTGCGTTTTAGGGGGCTTGGTAGCTTAGTTGGTAAAGCACTTATCTAGCGAAAAAGGGTCGCGAGTTCAAATCTCAATTATTCTTATCACGCTGTCATTATGCATCTAGGATCCAATTGTTGAACACTGGCATAACCTACGATGTTAGCATGACTACCTAACTTTTTTCACTTTACCTAACCGTGCAATTCAAGGGGTTTCAAGTGCGTTCCAGGGATGTTCCAGAGGGCTTCAGGAAGATTTCAGGGGTTTTCAATGGGTTTCAAGTGCGTTCCAGAGGGATTCAGAGTGTTAAGGGGTTCCCAGGGGTATTTCAGGGCGTCCCAAGGGGGTTCATGAGCGATCCACGGGTTTTCATGGGATTTAGGGGTCGTTCCAGGGGTGTTCTAGGAGGTTGAATTGGTCCCATGGATTTCCAGGAGTGTTTCAGGGACTTTTAAAGGCGTTCTTTTCTTCAGTCGTTTTCGCTTCTAGTCAAATCTTTTCAGTCATTTTTTTTTTGCATCTAGTCATGTTTAAAACGATTTCTAGCTCTCTTCAAATGAGAAGCAATTTCTTGTCATTCAAATGAATTGTCGCTCAAAGCACAAATCACAAAAAAAAGCGGAAAAATCCACCAGAGTGAAAAATTATCTGATGTTGGGTCAAATTTTATAAAATGTTGGACCACTGTTGGACACACATTGGATAACTGTTTATGATAGGTTTATGTCGGGTTATACGTCATCAATTTCGAACAAAGCTTGAATCGTCCAACATTAGGAGCAGCTAGCTTGAGGATGCGTTCAACATGGTTTCACTCAGCGATATAGCTACGATTATGCTGAAACGTATGCAACAGTTGCACGGCTGGTTACGGTGCGATGCCAAAACAGTAGCGTCAGGTAAAGGTTCATCAGCTCGACGTTAAAACTACGTTCCTGAAAGGAGGAATTCACGAGAAGATTTACATGATTCCACCCAAGGGTCTTGTTCAGGGGTCGAAGCTATTTGTCCTCTGAATCGTGCGTTATATTGGCTCAAGCAGAGTTCTTGGTCATGGAACGAACGATTTCACCAGTTCGTCACTATATTGGAATTCAATCTTTGTGAAAACGACCGTGTTGGAACGCAAGGGGGAGACAGCTTTTGCAATTCGAGGCTGATCATGAGCAGATATTGAGTAACTCTGAGCAACTCAATTTGCTACGTACAGCGGTAGTAGTACATAGTAACCGTAGATTTCGTTTGTGTACGCAATGAAACATGAGCGTACCGCTTGTAAGACACTGCATCAGTGCTTCAGGTTTTTCTAAGCTTTTTGTTTTTGGTTTGTTAAAATGTAGTAAAAGATAATTCACCAAATCTGTAGGAGAATTCCATCGCACAATTTCTTCGAAGGAAAGAAAATTGCATTCATGGTGAGCAATAGAAGAAAATATCTTCCCTTCGAAAAAAAAAGTGTACGCCGGAATTTGCCCACTGATGTGGAAAAAAGAGTGTCTACTGTATGCTTATTTGCAACCCTGCTTATAATTAGCCAGGATTTTCGTGCATGTTTTTGAAGGCCTGTGACAAGCCAGGCTCCATAAAATTTACTTTGAGAAACGCAGCTCTAAGTCATTGAGAGTTTGAAGATAAACAATTGGCGTCATCTGATTAGTAAGGAGATTGATTTCAGCATCTGTATACTAATCACTTCTATACATAGTTGTTACAATTGAACCTATCCGGTTGTCTTATAAAAAATTTTCACGTTACAATGGGGATTCAGCATGGGATTCAGATTCGCATTACAATCCTCATGAGACTTCAAATTCAACAAGATGGTTGGGTCGAGTGTTAGTCATAATGCCTGGCTACTTTGATTATGGGAATTTTTTTGAGTAAATGGGAGCTCAACTCAGTGTTGCTCGAGCAAAACTGTCTGGCTACCCTCTGCTTTGAACGTATGAACGACGAATGGGGAATGGTTGTTATTGGTCCTGTATGTG
This sequence comes from Aedes albopictus, assembly GCF_035046485.1. Classification (NCBI taxonomy): domain Eukaryota; kingdom Metazoa; phylum Arthropoda; class Insecta; order Diptera; family Culicidae; genus Aedes; species Aedes albopictus. The sequence goes on from NC_085138.1 coordinate 16,698,836, forward strand.
AACGCAATGATATCCTAATCGCTGAACGTTATGCGTATCGAAAAAGACATTAAAACGCACTTCTCTGCAGAACGCATATCTGGAGAGTAGTCTCCGTCGCTTCGGTACAAGGATTGCAAGCCGACTGCCTCACCGGTGGAATGCCATCTGATATTGAAAAAACCCGGATTAATCCACCTAGTGGTGATAGTGCCTTTCTCGTCGATTATGTACTCAAGATTTTTCCGTAGACATAAGCCGAATTGTTTCTGAATCCTGAGAATACTCTAGAACGAAACATTTTTTTTTTCTTTTTTTTTGTCACAGTGCTCTTTGATTCGTCAATTGGGAGGTGAGAAATAATAAATGTGATTGATGAAAAAATACCCTGAATCGCTTAACTCATTAGATTTTTTAAGAAATTTTCTGGGGGTCTTTTATTTGATTTATTTGTGCCCTTCCTTAAAATGTTGAATTCCGACCAAAATTTCCCCTGGAGAAGAGAGGGACTGGCATAGGAGAAAATCGAAATTTGTGTCAGCCTTATTCAGAAAAGCAAGAATTTTATCAAATCCATACTCGAATGGAAACTTTGGCTTATATATCGACGTTATGTTAAATGTACACACATTGTTTTATTATCTTTATTAACGAGATTTTCAGCTCAGGGCTGGTTCATCTCGGAGCGTACATATAGGCAGAGCAGGAAAATACCGAAACTCTCAGTTGACTGCTTGACCACCTTCACTAGCACTGGATGCCGATCATTATCAATACAATTAGACAATTTTTATCTGCACACTTCAGCCTATATTTTATTAACATTGGGTATAAATGTAAAATTTGACAAAAAAAATGCGAGCAAGTTCAATTTCCCATAATAAAACCCATTCAAATTTCAAACATTTTACAGAGCGCAAGGGCTCAACCAGTTGCATCAAAGTTGTGCGTATTTTAGATGCAAAAGGGGATTGATGCGATCACATTCAATTTTTTCCATGCAACGTTGACCCATCGTACTGTATAATTACGCCTCAAAAATCTAAAATGGTGTGATTTGACGAGATTCCTATAGTTTTGTCAAGATTTTGTTCTTTCACGCATATAAATTGCTTGCGATTGATTGCGAATTGATTTTGTTCACGTTCGTAATTTCAGCGAAACTTCCAATTCTGATTCTGTAACGCTGCCGGTTATCTGGTAAGAGACTATTTTAATGCTAACCGTTTACCTGGAAATTTTTTGATGATTCGCACGCAAGCATGGGAAAACTCATTCGCTCACCTGAACACCGGCGATGCAAAATAGCAAAAAGAACGCCAACAACCCAATACTGAGTGAGAGCACGGGGCACGGCGCACCAAGAATGAACGCAACACGAACGGTTCGCCACCGACGCTACCGAAGCGAATCAGGAGAGAAACAAATAGAGCGTGAAATGAATCAGCTTGGATCGGTGTATACGAAAAGAACGTTCACTCTCTCAACTACCGAGTGGCATTCAGCTGATTGGTTCAAAAGGCACTCACTGATTCAATTCCCAGTACTAAATGCTGCCACTGAACGCTATATGAACGTTCCAAAATGAATGCTCTCACACTCGACTTATAATGCAAACATTCGTTCAATATTGGTTCGTTCGTCTTCGGCACACAGATTCAGTAGCGATTGATTCGGCCGTCGTTGCTTGCGTCGCCCGGTGCTCGGCGATTAGAACGAATGGGCAGTGAAAGTGAAATGATTTTGCTAAGATGGGGGGGGGGGGGAGGCACACTCGCATCAGATTGTGCGAGGTTGTGAGTGAGGGATACGCAATAAATGAATGATTTTTTCCCATCCTTGTTCGCATGCATGGACTTGGTTCACTTTTTTAATTAGCCACTTCCGGTGATACACCAGAAACCGGTTCCGCAACAATACCGGTTCAAATATGATCTGAAACTGTTTTCCTGCTTACCGTTCATCTGGTTATCGAAAAAGGAGCTATTTGATGTGCCGCATGCCTGGATTTGGTTCACTTTTTAAATTGGCCACTTCCAGCGGGACATGCGGAGCCGGTTCCGGAACACTACCGGTTCAGATTTGGTCTGAAACTGTTTTGCTGCTTACCGTTCACCTGTTTATCGAAAAAGCTGCTCTTAGATGTGTCGCATGCATGGGTTTGTTTCACTTTTTTATTGGCCACTTCCGGCAGGACACAAGGAACCGGTTTCGGAGCACAACCGGTTCAGATATAATGTGAAACTATTTTGCTGCTTACCATTCAACTGGTTATCATAAAAGCTGCTCTTAGATGTGTCGCATGCATGGGTTTGATTCACTTATATGTTTGGCCACTTCCGGCGGGACACCAGGAACCGGTTCTGGAACATTACCGGTTCAGATATGGTCTGAAACTGTTTTTCTACTTAGCGTTCATCAGGTTATCGAAAATGCCGCAGTTTGATGGGTCGCATGCATGGGTTCGCAACATTTTCATATCTGGCCCCTTCCTGGGGTACCGGCCCGGAACACCTAAATGGCCATAACTCCGGAACGGCTGGACCGATCCGAACCATTTTCAATAGGAAACAATGGGACCAGATTCCGCGTCGAATGAATGGTCGGTCATTAAAATCGGTTGAGGTTTACTGCCAAAAAGTGACGTGAGTTTATTTTTGTACACACACATACACACACACATACACACACACACAGACATCACCTCAATTCATCGAGCTGAGTTGATTGGTATATGTGACTTGACCCTCCGGGCCTTCTTTCAAAAAGTCATTTTTGGAGTGAACATATAGCCTTTCCAGTACACTTGGTGTACGAGAAAGGCAAAAAGAACTGAAGCGGTTCGAGCGTTGCCGGAAAACCATGATCTGACATTATCTGCCACGACCCACTTTATTTGCAATTGTCGCATCCACGGTAATCCTTGCTACGCCCCAGTATATGAACTTCAATTAGAATACGTTCGGTGGTCTTTGGATTGATTGAACCTAGAAGTTTGCTGAAATAAAGCCACCATCCAAGAATTCGGGTATTTTGCGCGTAATGCCATCCACAGGTAACCGCAGGACACTAACCTAATTACGGTTGGTGTCGGAAGGGTTTGATCAGGTTGGTCCTATGTACCAACCAAGTTATCAACTTTTCTTCTAGCGCAGCGTCGTCGCTACTTTTCGATGAAAGTCAACCCCAATTGGAGGCGCTGAGTGATGGGAATTTTGACGAGGGTTCGACGACAACGACGCCGGCTAGATGGGGCAGTGGAAATTTGCTATGAGACAGATGATTAGCAGCGGGTAGCTGATGGTTCAATCAGTTTCAACGACCGCATTGACGAGGGGTGCTGGCGAACTTTAAGTGAAGTAAGTAACTGTTACCCGCCACTTGATTAATTACGCTTCGAGCAGCTACAATATGGTGAATAACTTTACCAACTATGAGACCTTTCGTTGACTGGAGGGTGATTAATAACTTCGGCACTCCAGCTTGTTTGTGTCGTGAATGAAGTATGGAAACTTTTTTTTTTACTTTTTTTTCTGCACGTTTCAAATGTAACGGGTTGTGGTTTCTAAAAAGTGCTTTGATCTCTGAACAAAAACAGAACATAGAAATACCAATTCTTGGAGGAAATATTATGTGTGGTGATGCCAGAATGTTGATGACTCAGAATGAATTCATTAGCTTATAATTTAAGTAAATATTGCTTTGGTATTTACTACTTCTATTCTTATTCTTATTCTTATTCTTATTCACTACAAATAATGCATTCAAGGGGACGTGCAATTTCGAAACCATACTTCTAGATGATAGATGAACATAGCTTGTAGAATCATGTTCATTGTCTCTCGTTGAACATCTTTTGAAGTTCCACAAATAATCAAGATTTGTGTTCTACTGTTGCAATAATCATTACTCTCAACAATCCACATCCTTCTCATCCTCCCTCCCTCCAGTTACACCTCTTTGAAGCAAACCCAACATTATACCAATCCGCCTGCAGCTCCAACTGATTCCAGCTTTGTCAGTGCTATTTTAATTTGTCTCGTTTTTCATTTCCCTAATTAAAGACCGGATTCGGGAAAGGAGCGACCGAACAAGCAGAAGATCTACACTTCTTGCCTTCCACCAATCTTCGCTTTTCATTGACAGTTAATTCTGGGCTGAGAGTAGAGTACTAGGTTGTTGTTGTATACTGCCTTGGAGCGACAGCACTAGATGGAAGATGTTTCGAATCAGTGATGGCACCGTCGCCGTTCCAGGAACCCAAGCCCCATTATTCAAAGAGAGCTCAGTTCGGGCGCCCGCGATTGTTTTCCCGGCATGATGGAAGTCACTAATTACACAATCGATTCGCAAATAGTCAACTCTCGGGGAAGTAAGTCTGTCCGCGTCTCTAAAGGCTTGGCAGTGAATCACAATTCCCTTGAGGTGGGGTAGGGGGAAATGGAAAGGTGATCTCACGGCTTTATTTTTATTGCTGAAGGTTGAGGTAGAACAGAAATTGCCGGCAGAATTTACGATGAGTTGTAAATGCGGTTCAGTGGATAAAAAGGTGCGCGGGTTGTTGGGGTTATTTGATAGCATTGATTTATTAACTTTTTGGGGCAGCTTTCAGCTATATAAAAGTCTTTTTTCGATTAAGTCTAATCAAATTTGTAGCTTTTCGATACCAGATTTTCATTCTTCTTTGATCGATAAGCGACTGTTTGGACTCACCATCGGCCTCAAGCTCTGGCTATTTTAAATTTCCGAGTGTGATACGTGAGTGGAGAAAATAGCTTACAACCCAGGTAACAATTTTATGTTGTACAAACGTTTCTCCAACTATTTTAAATCAGCCTTCATTTGAACAAAAGCTGAGCACAAGAGGTATAATCCTTTATTTAGCTTCTAAACAACCAATTTTGGTGATTTTACTCAAACTTTAGCTGATTTGAGGTTCATTGGAAGGCTGATTTAAGGCTTAGTATCTGCTTAATCAGTAATCGATTAAATTTATTAACCCTCGAGCAGTCGCGTCTTCGACTACCTGCAACGACACTACGTTCACGCTGTGTATCACAAGCGCGCATTTTCCATGGTGCGTGTACTCAGTACACGATGCGACCGCTCCCGGGTTAATTGAGTAAAAATAAAATAAAAACACCTTCATGAGCCTATTTTTATCATAAGCTGCGTCTATTTCCAAACAGAAGAAAATATGTAATTAAAATTCAGCGAGAAATCATGCACATAAAGGGAATGCCAGAGTTAGTGCACTTTTACATGAGTTATAATGTAAAATTACATTACCATCGTGTAAATTTCCGCCAACCATCGTGTAAACCATCATGGCCTCCAACCGGTTACGTGACTATTAGCGGAAATTTACACGATTGTAATGTAATTTTACATGATATCTCATGTAAATATGCACTAACTCTGGCATTCCCTTTATGTGCATGATTTCTCGCTGAATTTACATGAATATTTTTTTCTGTGCAGAAGAGATGTTAGGAATGTATAAATTAATCTGTGGGAAAAGTGGGAAATGAACTCGGACCACCTGATTTATAGTCACTCACCGTAGCACCTACACCACACACACTTGTATACATATCCTCGAGAACAAGAGCATTACTTATTGTGTCTGAATAATCAAGAACATAAGTTGAACTATGTCTGTATTGAGGCTGAAGAAGCGATGTGGACTTCACAAAAACATGCTTGGGTCCAGCTGTCGAAAAGTATTTGATTGAAAGTTGAACAACGGATGATTAATTCTGCATGTTGGTGTATGTTTTAAAGCTGGTTACCTAGACGATCTATTCAACTTATTATTCAGCCATCTATGTATTGCTGATTAAAGAGGTTGAACAAGCCATACTTCAGCCCAATATTCAGCTATCATTGTGTTCAGCCATTGACACCATTAACCAGTTATTGTTCAGCTAATACTTTCAATGTTAAGCAATCATTGTTACTTGGGAAATACCATACGCAAAGCAATATATGCTTAAATATCTAAACTTTTTATTGCCTAGTTATTCTATGAAATGTGATGAAAACATCACAGCACTTTGAATTTTAGGTATGCATTTGTTATTAAAATAACAATATTTATTATTTTTTAGGTATTATTTATACAAAATTATGATATTTTTTGTTATTTTACCTCTTATTAGCACTTTATGTAGGGCATAACGAGGGATGATAGTATTTAATATTATTTCCTCGCTATGCTTTTTAGTTGTTATGCCTTTCCGCTCAGGTGCTGGGACTTGTTCCAGGGATTCCGTCACAAAACCCTCTAAATATTATAATATATACATCCGATTCAAAGTGTATAAACTAAATGGCTATCGTTAATAATAAAGCTAATTACAAATTAAAATTAAATTAAATTAAATATTTCAGGAAGTCTTTCAAAAATTTGTTCCGGTATTTCTTTACAAATTTATTTAAGAAATACCACTAAAATTCCCCCAGAAATTCCTTCTCGGACTCTTTAACAAATCTTTCATAGATTCATTCGGAAGTTTTCTGCAGGAATTGGAAATTCATTGTCGTATAGGGATTAATTCAGACATTTATATAGGATTTTATAGGAATATCTACTCCATCATGTCTCAAAAGATTATTTTGAAGAACCTCACGTGACTTGCTTTAGAAATTCCTTCAGAAATCCTTGAAATATTCCTTCAGAATTTTTTCGATGGATTGATTTTGTAAACCATCCATGGATAATCTTAAAAATCCATCCATGATTTCTATTAAAAAATCCTCCAGGCAATTTTTTTTTTCAAAAAAAAAAATCCAGACTATCTTCTAGGGGTTTTTTAAAAAAATTCAGCTGGGAACAGGTACGAAGATTACTATTAAAATTCCTTCATGAATTCTTCAGAGATTTTTTTTTTTTGGAAAATTCATAGTTTCCTGTCGATTTTTTTCAAGGTTTTTAGAAGATTATCTCGTAAATTAATTCAAGGTTTGCTTCGTTTTTTTAAATAATATCCAAGAAATTCCTTTCGGAAAGTCTTACATGGATTCTTTTTGAAAGTTCATTTTTAGTATCTTGATTGGTTCAGAAATTCCTCTAGAGGATCGTTCACGAATTTCTTAAGAAAAAATCTTAAGAACAGGTCTCATGGGTTTCCTCAGAAATTCCTCCATAAATTATTTCGGAAATCAGTACGAGACTTCTTTCAGGAAATTATCTACGGATATCTTCAAAAATGCTTTCAGCAATTTCTTCAAAAAACTAAAAGCTTAGAATTCCTCCAAAAAAATCTCCAAGCTTTTCTTTGGAAAATCTTCCAGACCCTTTCAGAATTTCTTTCACCACAAAATTTTCAGGAACTTTTTAGATATTTCCTTGGAGATTCCTCCATAAATTCTATGTAAAACTGTGCCATCAATTTGACATTTGCAAATTCTGCTATTTTTTTTTCTAGGGATTATATGAAAAATTTCTCCAGTGCTTCGTCCAGATATTTCTTAAACAATTTCTTCAAAATTTTGTCTAAGAATCCTTTGAAGCCGATTTCTATGGTTTTGTTTTAGGCCAGGGATTACTTTAAAAATTCTTCTAGCGATTCGTTCAGAAGATTTTTTGGAGTTTTGCTCTAGGAATTCATAACTCAGATTCCAGTTGAGCATCCAGCCAAGATTCTTGCCATGATCCCTCTAAGGATTCCATCATGTATTCTCTACGGGATTCCTTCAAGAATGAAAAAGCCCTGATTTATAAAATCTTGAAAGGATTCTTTAAGAAATTCTAGCTGGCATTCCTTCACAGATTCCTCCTGATGTTTTTTTTCAAACATTTCTATTATATTCAGAGCATCCTAGTGTAATTCTTTCAGGTATAGGATTTCTTTTGTGATTCTTTCAGTTGAGCATCCAGATGAGATTCCTCTCATAATTGTACCAGATATGACTTCAAAAATTCCTTTAGGAAATCTTTCAAGGATTTCTTTAAATCTTGAACTGACAAATGTTCTAGTCGACATTCCTTCAAGGATTACTGCTGAAAGATCCTTCCCGGGATTTTGCAAGGATTCCTTTATAAGTTTATGCTAGGATTGCTTCAGGTATTCCTCCTTGTATTTCTTCAAATATTCCTTCAGTTCAGTAACTCATAGTAACTTTCCAAAGTTGGGTGAGAAAAATTGTTTTTTGTTGATGGAACAGTAAATGATTCACAAATTACACGGCATCACTAAATCTTAATTAAATTTAAAAATATCGAGTGTGTTGGGCTGGCAATGATCTATGAAGAGTTAGATTTCATAAAAATCAAAGCGTAAAATATCAGCGTGCGTTTTGCCTAGTCTGTGTGAAAAAAAATCTGAAAATGCTGAACTGACATCATGGCCGAGTAGCCCAGATAAAAACCAATCTTGCAGTTGTGCAAGCATAACATATGTCAATTTGTATTGAAAAGTGCCCAGGCTTAACTATGCACACAACTCTTAGTTGGCGGTCTTTGTCATCGATTGACCAGTGCAATGGTAAGAACTTTTGAGGACCAGAGCTATAAGTTCCTTATCGTCTCACCATCTCGCTGCCAGGCTTGTCCGCACTGAGCGCATGAAAATTCTGCTCTTTGGATTTACACCATCAAGGCCCTTGATTCAAGGGCATCATAAATTAGGAATCTTTTCATCTTATCAGATAGAAGGATGTTGAAATATTGTAAATGTCATTTCGAACTGTCAAAAAACCGCACCGCAGCGCCGCACGGGCCGTTCAAAGTGAAATTCACTAGAGTGTTTTCACCCGGGTGAAAATCTCCTTGCGCGCTCTGTGCGACTCTGCGGTGCGGTTTTTTGACAGTTCGAAATGACATTTACAATATTTCAACATCCTTCTATCTGATAAGCTGAAAAGATTTCTAATTTATGATGTGCTTGATGGTGTAAATGCAAAGAGCAGAATTTTCATGTACTCAGTGCGGACAAGCCTGCTCGCTGCCAACATTGTTCCCTGTGCGACAATTTTCAAAAATAAAACATATATTCTAATCGGTTGAAACAGCATGTCCACTGGGTGGATTTATTCGCATTTTTATATGAAGTCTTTATTTCGCATCCATCTAATTCTAATTATCCACTGGAGTTGGGTCCGGAGTATGATCCGGACAAAACCTAAACCGCTGTTCACCAACACTGACCCTCATCAGCGACGATGACAACACAGCCAGAACAAAATTATCGCTTGACAAAAGCAACAGCAATGAGAGTAATGCCAGAAAGGAAAAAAAAAGAACTTTTCCCTCGTTTGAAAAAACCCGCCACCAGCACAATGGACGGCAGGGAAAAGTTTCCATTACAAAGGACATTTCCGAGAAAATAATGGACTTAATCCTTTCGCTCGGTAGGTTTTTTTTTTCGTTGTTGTTCTTTTCATCTGTAACGTCACGCCGCGCCGCGTCGCGTCGCGATGTTGATGCCAAGGATCAGCAGCGCTATTGCGATGTCCCTCGCCACGTGCTGGGAAGTCATGCAAATCCAGGGACTGATTCCACCACCAGCACCACCACCAGGGGAGTGGGATGACAGACAATCAACCAAGTGATAGCGCTGAATTTAACAAAGCAGTATGCTTTGTTGACTTACTTCGCTTTCAGTTGAGCCATTGGGCCATTGGCTGCTGTCACGGATTAGAACTTGTGATCGTTCGATGGAAAGAATGTTTCGTGACAGAAACCATAAAGAAATCGACTTTGCACGACTTTTAGCATTTGATAGATGAACCCGATTTTGTTACAGAAGTCACGGAGCCCGTTCAGCTGCTTGACTTCACCGATGATATTGAAGTAATAGGGTATGTGTGCCATCAGTAATCTCACGCTGCTATATTCATCCTATTCGAAAACAAGCGATTGCGGCACCGATTGGTTCCGTTCTTTTTGTTTTCATGCGTGCTCATTTCTTACGAAAAATACAAAAATATGAAACAAAACCAACAACGCTTCAATCCTTTGTTTTTTGTAGGATGAAAATGGGAGCCACATGCTTAATAAGGGAACCAATATCCCAATTGCCTGTGGATTTTTTAAAAGACGCCACTAAGCGCCTCTGGAACATCCCTGGAACTTGAGACTTTTAAAGCGTCCCTGTGGCTCCCTAGAATTCCCCTCAGACCCCTTGAGACCCCTTGAAGCCCCTGAGGTTTCTTGAGACATTTTTGAAACGCCCTTGAGATCTAATGGTACACCTGAAACCTCCTGAAACGTCCTCCTGAAGGAGGAGAGTCTTTGAAGCATCCCAAAGGGGGTCCTGAGACCCTATGAAAAACCCAAAAGAAACTCTGACCCAGCCCTGACATCCCTCGAGCTCCCCGAAACTCCCTGGACCCCCTTGAAACGCCTTTGTTATCTCCCACAATTCTCCCTGAAACGTCCCTGAGGTCCCTTAAGCCCCCTGAAACGCCTCTGAGACACCCTGAAGCGCCCCTTAGACCTCCTGTTACATCTTAAAATCATTTGACACGCCCCTGAAATCTCCTAGGACCACCTGAAATCCCCTGGAATGACCCTGAGCCTCCCTAAATCCCACGAAATGACCCTGAAACCCCATTAAACACCACTCAGACTACATGGTAGTGCCTGAAACCCCCTGGTACCCCTTGAAACGACTTTGACATCTCCTGTTACTACCCTAAAAAGCCTCTGAAACCCTTTGGAACTTTCACGGAACCCCCTAAGACCTATTGAAGCTTCCTTGCGGCCTCTTGGAACCATTTAAAACCACCTGAGACAACTCTGAGACTCTCTCCAACTCCCCTGAGTTCTCATATGACCCTCCGAAGCGCCCCTAAGATCCTCTGGAACTTTCCTGGAACTCCCTGAGAAACGTCCCTGATGCTCCCTCGAAATCTACCGAAATGTTCCTAAGACCCCCTGACGTGCGCATGGGACTCCCTGGAGCCTCCTTGAAAGGCCTCTGAGATTACCTGATATCTCCGTGAAACCACCATGAACGCTCATGGAACTCCCTAAAACGCCCCTGAGACCCAATGGAGCGTTCATAAGGTCTCTTGAAATCACCTGAGATTGCTTAAAGTGTTCCTCAGGCACATTGGGACCTCCTTAGACCTGCAGAAACGCCTCTGAAATCCCATCGGACCGAGTAAAATCAGTCAACGATTTAGGAATGACACTGGCTAGCAAAATAAACTTGAAACATATTTTAATTTGTTTTTTGAGTTGGATTTTATTTTTGACTTCCTTCAGAGTAGAGATAGTTTTAGAAATAGTATTCGGAAATTAAGTTCAACTCGAGGTTCAACTTATTCAATCTGGGCAGCATAGCTGATGACGGCGAAATAAATAAATAAACGCCCATGAGACCTCCTCGTACCTCCTGAAAGTCCATGTGACCCTCTTATGAAGCCCATGAGAACTTCCTTGGAACCACCTGACAAGCGCCCATGAAGCCACCTGGAAGCTTCCTTAAAGGCTCCCAAAGCCCCCTGAAGCCTTCTTGAGACCCCCTAGAGCCTTCTTGAAACGCCTCAGTGATCTCCTGGTACCCCCTAAAACTGTCTGGAACACCTCTGGCACACCTTGAAGCGCCACTCCGACGCGCTGAAATGCTCCTGAAACCTCATCAGATTCCTTCAAAGGCTTCTGAAAAGCCCCTGAAGCGCTCCTGAGACCTCCATGCACCCATTTAAACCCATTGGGACCGCCTGAAACCCCTTAAGATACCTTGAAACGCCCCTGCAACCTCCCTGAACGTCCTCTAGCCGCCATGTTATCGTCATTAAGCAGTAATCCAACAGAAACTCCGACGAAACTTTTCGAAACGCCCTTCAAAGGCTCCTGAAATCCCCTGAAACAACTCCCTAAAACGCCCTGTGGAACCCCCTTCTTTTGGGCACTGTGGGAACATCCCTTATTAAGGTGAATGATATGACGAAGCCACACCTCGAACTTTCTAGAGCACAAATCTGAAGAGTCGGTTTGCGCTGAAAAGTTGATCGATTGGTCACCTATGCACAAACTTCCCTATTTTTGTGCCTTTTTTAATTTATGAACATTTTTAATCTATGCTCCTCCATCCAGATGCATAAAAAGGTGTCCAGTTAAAAAAGAGGGATTGTTTGTAAGTTTTTCTCAGAAACTGTCTTGATTATTTATTAGAACGTAGCGTTATCGACCTTTGTAATTGATAATTGAGAGTTATTTTATTGTGCACTTTGAAAATTGGTTAGCTTTTACAAGTTTTATTCAATTATGCAAAGAGCACAATTTCGGTTATTCTAGTTACTCATGGAGTAGCAACTTCAATTTGTGCGGTTATCTATGCTTATGCTCATATCTAGAGTATCTAGATTTGCTCTCCTTATGATTACGAAGTAACTATTGCAAGCACTATCGGAACCTTTGTTCATGGAATTTTTGACACTTCAAACTTTGAGAAGTATATATATAAGTTGGTCAATTAACGGTTGTTGTAGGGACGTTGTCATCACGATATATAGTAGTTTCAATATTGAATAGTTTTATTAATGGAACTAATAAAAAATAATAAACTTGCCAACATATGTAGCTAAACAGCATTCATACATCCAAGTCAAAACATTTTCCGCAAGTGAATCTCCTCAAAGTTACACATTTAGATGCAGGAAGCCAACCAACTACTTCCACTAAAGACATCAACTTTTCCTGGCTACAGACAACATCAACCGGTAGTGCAGTGCAGTAGTGTAGTGTGTGGACCCCCTCCATTCTCGTTCATGTGTAGTTCAAGCCAAGTGTGTCTCCTGCTGCAAGCACTGCTGCAATAATAGTTCCCAAGAACGAATCCGGTAACAAAATAACGTACACATACCGCTCCCCAACCCATCCAATGCCCCTCAGAAATAGCAGAGAACGTTAAAGTTCGTTGGAAACTTTTCCTTTTTAGCCTTCAGATGACTTCATTTCGGGTGCACTCAGTCTCGTACATACATGTAGGACGTACGTAACTTAGGAAAAAAAAGTTGTTCATCCTAAGAAGGACTCCTAACTCGTCTCGTCGACGTCGACCAGGGAGAATTGACTCCAGCCGAGATGATGGCAGACAGCCACACAAAATACAGCCCTCGAGGTGAGGTTGGAACAGTGATTCTCAACCTTTGTATCGTAGTCGATCTCAGTATTATACCATGAAAAATCTGATTTTATTCGAATAGCCTCTTACTAAAAACGGCAAGAATGGCAGGATTTGGTTGGGCATCCATGAGGCAGAAGTTCTGCTTTACCCGGAACTCGCTTGCTTAAAAGATAGCGATATGTTTCCTAGCAAAAGAGATCCGTTTCTCATCCGGATTTGCTGCACTTTAGTAGAAAACCGCAACCCCCACATTGTTACACTGTGTTGTCCTTTCTTTCCTGGTTCTTATTGTTGTTGTTGCTGTTGCCGGTGGTTTTCCAGAGATGCACCTGAGTGCACTTTAATCTCCGAGGAACAAGCGTAAAGATTAAAATCTTTATTATTGTTCAGGGAAGTCGAGATAAACAAGCAGCCAGCCAGCCAGCAAGCAGACCAACACCAAACCCCACACCACCAGCTTAGGTGCGGTTGGTTTTCTGGTTGGATTGAGTTACATTCAGGATTTTTGCAGGTTGCCCTATTTGCGGTGAGATAAATCTTCGAGTCACACTCGGAGGTATCCGAGCAAAAGGTGTGCTGTGCATTTATGTTATATTCCAGCCAGCAGATAAGCGTGTCACTCGGAGATGAGGTTTTCGCACTGCGGGTTACGTCCATTACGCTGCTGCTGGCAGGAAAGCACTTAGGGGAAATATCAGAAAAAGCAAACCAGACATTAGGAGATTTATTGTGCTGTGTGACATGTGCAATTAAGGTAGTCTATCCAATTGACTAAGTCTCGGTGAAATATGTTCCATCACAACGCCAGTAATTTCCACAATCACAAGTTAATCCGATTAAGCACAACATCCGAAAGCCTCGCTTCAACCTCACAAAGCAGTCCTCGCACGCACATCCGCCAAGAGCTAATGAAAGCATTCCGATTCATACAGCCTTGTCAAAAGTTAGGCATACAAAACGGCGACACCGTAATACAGTCACCATTATTCATGGTTTTGATTTGAACTTCCGCTTCGTTATGTGTGCCTACAACATACCTATACCGTGTTTCCTGGAAAACTCGAAATTGCGTTTCGCCATGCCACAACAACGCACATTAATCCAGCAGCGAATTTCCTTCCAGGAATGCAGAAATCTACCTGACGCTATGCTTTGGTTTTCTGAAATGATGGGTGGAACATTATTACACATTGCGTTGCTTGAGTCCGCGAAGATAAACGATACGCACACATCATTAACAGAAGATGTAGGTTAGGTACAGTTTGTTTAGCAAATATTTCAAAACTTATTACCTCAAAGGGTATAGATCTTGATACAAAACTGGTAGATTGCCGTATTCTCATCCTGCTGTAGCTGTTCATTAAACGCTTTTTTTAGTGGAAGAAGGGTCTGACCAGGCTACGGTTCATACAAGTTATCAAATTTTTGTATGTACAAAAGTCTACTAAGGGGATGTGGGTCTGAAATGAATTCGTCATGGAGTTACAGCTTTGATTCCTCCAATAGTTCCTGTAGTGATTCCTTCAGGAAATTCCTTCTATAATTCTTACAGGGATTTATTCAAGTATTTCTGATATAGTCCACCAGGAAGCATTGACGTAGCCTGGCATCCTAGATTTTTTCCTTGACCATCACCTAACATTTAAAACTTCACACAATTATTCAAATTTTATTATTGGCGCAAACTTGGGCTACAGCTGGAATTACTTCATTTCCTGTTTTACGTTTTAACGTTTTGGATTGTTAAGAACAGTCAACAGACTTATATTCTGTAAATAAAGCAGTGATATCAACTTTAATTTGTTGAAAATCTTCTCAGTAGGATTTTCCGGGGACTCTATATCAATATATATTAGTTATTCGGTTCTGGCGGTGGCTCAGGTGATCATTTTTAATCAATTTTGGTACTGAGCAACTTCATCGCTTAGAAGATTTTATAAGAATGCAGTTTTGTACTTTTTTGCCTTTCTCGTGCACCAAGGTGTACCGAAAGGCTATATGTTCACTCCAAAAACGAAAATTTGATAGAGCCTTCGGAGGGGTCAAGTCTAATATACCAATCGACTCAGCTAGACGAATTGAAGTGATGTCTGTGTGTGTGTATGTGTGTATGTGTACAAAAAAACTCACATCACTTTTTGGCAGTAAACCTCAACCGATTTTAATGACCGACGGTTCATTCGACGCGGAATCTGGTCCCATTGTTTCCTATTGAAAATGGTTCAAATCGGTCCAGCCGTTCTGGAGTTATGGCCATTTAGGTGTTCCGGACCGGTACCCCAGGAAGGGGCCAGATATGAAAACGCTACAAACCCATCCATGCGGCACATCAAACTACGGCATTTTCGATAACATGATGAATGGTATGCAGAAAAATAGTCTCAGACCATATCTGGACCGGTAGTGTCCCGGAACCGGTTCCGGGTGTCCCGCCGGAAGTGACCAAACATAAAAGTGAACTAAACCCATGCATGCGACACATCAAACCGCGGCTTTTTCGATAACGTGATGAACAGTAAGCAGGAAAACATTCTCAGACCATATCGTAACCGATAGTGTTCCGGAACCGGTTGCAAATGTCCCATGGAAGTGGCCAAGTATAAAAGTTAACCAAACCCATGCATGCGATATATCAAAGTGGCTTTTTTCGATATCCTGATGAACAGTAAGCAGGATAATATTCTCAGACCATATCTGAACCGGTTGTGTCGCGGAACCGGTTCCGGGTGTCCCGTCGGAAGTGGCCAAATATAAAATTGAACTAAAACCATGCATGCGACATATCAAACCGCAGTTTTTTCAATAACCTAATGAACAGTAAGCAGGAAAGCATTCTCAGACCATATCGAAACCGGTTTCAGATGTTAGGCCGGAGGTGGCAAAGTATAAATGTTAATTAAACTCATGCAAGCGACTTATCAAATAGTGGCTTTTTTGATATCCTGATGAACAGTAAGCAGGAAAATATTTGAAGAACATATCTGAATTGGTTGTGATCCGGAACCGGCTCCGGGTGTCCCGCCGGAAATGGTCAAATATAAAAGGGAACCAAACCCATGCAAGCGACACATCAAATCGCGGATTTTTAGGCATCTTGATTTGGCAAAAAAGTGCCTCGCCGGAACTGGCGAAATACCAAATGAATCAAACCCATACATGCATTACATCAATTTGCGACTTTTTATAAAAACTGATTAATAACTTGCACGAAACTAGTGTAATACCACATCAGGGTTAATCAGTAAGTGGTAAAATGTGAACCGAAAGTTGTAAATGTGAAATTGGACCAATCCCATGCGTGTCGTACCATAGAACACTATTTCAGTTTTGTTTAGATTGTATGATTTGTTTTTGAACACAAATCTTACAGATATTGTAGTGGTATGAATTGATAGCTTGTTCATTTTTCGATTGTTGCCTTCCGAGGTTCACTGCGGTTGATCACCAAACGGATCAGGTGTCGGAAAGCACCAAATTAGAACTTTCGGAAGTAGCAGCTGCAAGAGGAGGCGCTGCAGGTGTGAGTAACATCACAATATCGTATCATTCGTATTTATAGTGTATTACACTGTAACATTTGATCACTTTTTAATTCAACAAATTTCGAATGAGCGGGATACAAATTAAACAGTGTCGTATTAAAGAGTGATGAATACGCGGGGTTTGACAGTACATCTAATAGCAGCTTTTTTGATAACTTCTTCCTCTTCTTTATGGCTCGACGTTCGCATTGGAACTTGACTTACCTCTCTTCTACTTAGTGTTCTTTAGAGCACTTTCACAGTTATTAATTGAAGGGTTTTCTTTGCCTGCCGTTGCATGAATTTGTATATTGTGAGGCAAGTACAATGGTACACTATGCCCAGGAAGTCGAGAAAATGTTCCCGACCGGAACGGGAATGAAACCCGCCGTTTCTGGATTGGCGATTCATAGCCTTAACCACTAGGCCAACTGGAGACCCTTTTTTAATAACACGATGATCGATTCGTAAGAACATAGCCTCAGACCATATTTGAGACAACCGGTAATGTCCCGAAACTAGTTCTGGGTGTCCCACTGGAAGTGGTCAAATGTAAAAGTGATCTGTACCCATGCATAAGATAAATCAAATCGTGTTTTTTTTAGGTAACCTAATGTACGTTAGCAATAATATTGCCTCAGGCTATATTTGGGAAACCCGGTGGTGCTCCGGAACCTGTTCCAGAATGTAACCAAATGTACCATGCGACACACCACATCACGGATTCTTTAATAACCTGAGGAACGGTTAACTAGAAAATAGGCTCATACCACATTAGAGACTACTGGTAGGGTTGCACAACCAGCGTTTGATGCTTCGCCGGAACTACGAAAGTAAATAAAATCAATGCAAGTGATAAATATGTGTAAGAGAACAAAATCTTGACTAAATATGTCACCCACATACAAACAGACGTCTCACTATACTCACTACGTTCTTGTTTTCAACGGTCAATAAAATATAACCTAGAATGTGCAGAAAAAAACTTTATCGAAGACAGCAAAGTGATCTGTGATTGTGTAAAAAGTTATATCTTAGCTTGTTTTTTTTTTTATTTCTCCCCTGTTGGGGAAATTAAGCCACTGCGTCCAATAGGCTGAACTTTTGTGGCATGTCCCGTTTTGATATTCGCATCTAGCCAGCTAATTACCATGTGTCAAGTAATCAGCTACTGCCACGACGCGTCGTCTCCCAGTCAGGTGCACTGGAATTAATAAACTCCAAGACCTTCCCAGGTTTTTAGCTTGTTAGTATCGTCTTGATATTGATCAGCTCCCAATGTTAGTGAAGGTACTCAAGCAGTCAACTGAGAAATCTGATATTTTCAGCTCTGCCTATACGCTGAATACAACGTCGGACTATGTGCCATCAATAAATTTTAAGTCAATTCAATGATGGCTTTGATAAAATGCTTGCTTTTCTTAAAAAATATCAGGATTCAGGAACACTTTGACTTACGTCGACGGAAAGATCGTGTGAACATATAAGACGAGAAAGGCACTATCACCACTAGGTGGATTAATTTGGTTTTTTTTTTAGAATTTCTGCGGTAGTTACATTGTAATTTGATAAGCGTTTTATTTGGAAATCTTTTATTAAGTTTCGACGGCAATTCTTCTGAAATTCCAATGCCTTTTGTTTGCATTTTTTTCTGCAATATTGTTGTGATACATTTTATAATTATTGTATTTATATTTTTCTTATATTTTTTTGGCAACGTTTTTGCAAATTTATTCAGACATTTTTTTGAGGATTCCTTTGCCTATTCCATCGATAATTTTTTCGGCGATCCCTCTGTGTTCAGAACTATCTTTGAGAATTACTTCGACAATTTGTTTGTAAAAACTTTTAGTGATTCCTTTCAAGTTTTTCGCAAAAAAAACTTCATAGGAAGATTTTTGGCCATTCTACTGCAAATTCCTTCACAATTTCTTCAGCATATTCTTAGGTTAATCTTTCGGCAATTTCTTAGTGCATTTCTTTGGCTTTTCCTTCGGAAATTCCCAGACAACTCAAAACTGCAGTTATCAGTTGAGCCAACTCAAAAAATTTACAGAGGAATTGCGATATCCGAAGAAATTTAAAAATGGAATTGCCGAATCAATTAAAAAAAATCGCAGCGATTCTCTAAGCCTAAGGAAAACCCGAAAAAACTTCCCAACATATTCTCAAAAGATTTACCGGATGAGTTTCCATCAATTTGGCTGAAAAAGTTATCAAAGGAACTTCTATAAGAATTATCAAATGTATTCCTAAAGAAATAATGAAAACTTTTTGAAAAAATTGGAAAAATCCTATGTTAATTGCTTAAATATATTCCAGAAGAGTTCCGGAAAATTACATAACGATTTCGGCAAGTATTTACAAAGCAATTTTTGAAGGAATTTGCAAAGAATATGCCGAAGAAGTTTCGGAAGGAAATGCCAAGAAGGAAATTGCTAGAGATGTTTCATAATGAGTTACTGAACAATTTCTCAAAGACCATGCTAGAGAAATTCTTAAATGAATTAATGGAGAAATCATCCATGGAATATCTGGAGGAGTTTTATG
This sequence comes from Aedes albopictus, assembly GCF_035046485.1. Classification (NCBI taxonomy): domain Eukaryota; kingdom Metazoa; phylum Arthropoda; class Insecta; order Diptera; family Culicidae; genus Aedes; species Aedes albopictus. The sequence goes on from NC_085138.1 coordinate 16,717,968, forward strand.
GTAGAATTCCAAAAAGAATTGCTCAAGCAAGATTTTGTCGAAGAAATTCTCGAAGGGAGCCTCTACGAAATTTGCGGAAGTAAGTTCCACAAAAACTACCGAAAAAGTTCCCAAAGTAACAATAAAAGAGGTTCCGGAAAGAATTGCCAGAAAAAAATCCAAAGCAATTGCTGATCAAATTCTCAAAGAAATTTTTGAAGCATGTGAGATCGGATTTTCGAAGATATTTAAAAAGAATCTGCTGCTGAAATTCATTTAATAAGTACTAAAGAAATCTCGAAGCATCCTATCAATTATAGAGGGATTCATGAAAAAAAAAATCCGATGAAGTTTTCTAAGGAATTGCCGAAGAAATACGAAATAGCATGAACAAAGCAATAAAAAAAATAAATAACCGTTGAAAATTCCGTTAAAATACTGCCATTAGGAATGCAAAGAAAATTTTTTCCTCTAAAAATCCTCCAGGAATTTTTCCTGTGGTTCTACCAGGGATTACTTCAAGGATTGCTTCAGAATTTTTTTCTAGGAATTCCTCCAGAAATGCCTGCTAATATTCCTCCAGAAATAATCCTGTGGCACCTCAAGGGACTTCTTCACATATTTCTTGGAAATTTCCTCTCGGCAGTTATTTCTGTAATTTCTAGAGGTAATTTTAAAGGATTAATTCTGAAACTAATTTTCAAATTTCTTCAATTCAGGAATTCTCAATGTGGTTTTTCCAGATGCTTTCCTAAGGATTTCTCTAGGAACTGCTCCTGAAATTCGTTCAAAACAATTTAAGGGGTTTCCTCTTGAAATTATGTATTGCTAAAATTTCTTCAAGTATTCTTGATTTGATTTCTGCAGTGTTTTTCCACGGATTATTCCAGAAATTAATTTAGATTTTTCTTTCTAGGGATTCCTCTAGAAGTTCTTCCATATCAAGATAATTTTTTTTTACTTAAAAATCCTTTTGAGATTTCTGTTGGGATGACACAATTCTCAAGATTTACTGTAGAAAAAGCACCTAAAAATGCTTGCGAAAAATCAGCAGGAATTCCTGAAAAAAAAAATCGTAGTAAACACCCGAAGGCATGCAGCCTATCTTAGCAAGTATGTTGCAAAAATAGCTGCGATTTACGCCAGAGATTTCCGAATTCATGAACGTTTATTGAAAAGTTACAAATTCCTATAAATAGAGCAAGATTAGAATTTTGTGCTAAATGAAAAAGGAAATTTTTCCTTACGTTTAGTGTCTCACTATTCTTCAACTAAATTCAAGCATTCGAGACCGTACTGAGCACTTCCAGCTTTTTACGAGCAGCTTCAACTGTCAATTTTTTTTTATAATTTAGTAACGAGCAATTCAAGGGGTTTATTTAGAATTCTTACCCATTTACTTAAACCGCGATTAAGTAACGCAGTAGGTCTGTTAAAAAACTCGCCGTTTCTTTTTAGCTTCGTAATCCAAGTTTGTTTCTTGCTAAATATAGACACTTATTAGAACGCGAAATACTTCAAATTTTGCTTTCTACATCTTACCTGTCTAGCAAATGGGTTAGAGCAAACTTAAGCTAACTGATTAAATTATAAAAATACAGTAACTAAAAAACGGCTTCTATCAATCGTGACGAGATTGTTTTCTATCTTCTCTGCTTCCGAATTTTGCTTATCATCGAGTATGACGGATCGTGATCTAATGACAGAACGGCTGGCATCGATGACAGGCGGTGTCATTCAGTGGTAGACCTTCTTCGGGTAGCGCTGGTGGTAGCAGAACTACAAGGGGTTCGCAGATCGACGGGCGCGCTTACAGTCCCCCCCCCCCCGAATGCGCAGAAGGTCCTCCTGAGGCGTATTGGTCCTTGACGCCTATGTCGAGCACTGCGAGCTTCACCGCAGGACGTTCGTAGATACCATGACTTGTTTGGACGGTTGCGCTTCTCACTTGTCCATCTGGCCAGCTGTTACGGAGAGCGTTAGGGTCTACATCGTTGACGTGGATGGGTTGCACCTTAGTAAACCACTTCGTACGTCGGGTGATCACGGGTAGATAATCCCTCAACCATCTTCTCCAGAATTCGTTGGCCATGGCCTGCGACTGCTTGAAGCTGTTTCGGAGAACAGTGGGGTTATCACTGTACGGCACCCACGGTTTCAGGCCGTTTGATGACCCAAGCAGAAAGTGATTAGGTGTCAGTACCGGTGATTCGTCGTTGTCTATTGGGATGTCTGTCAGTGGTCTTGAGTTGACTACATTCTCGATCTCCACTAGAGTACTGTGTAGCACTTCATCGGTGGGTGACCTTCTCCACTGCAGTTTGCGTAGGTTGGACTTCACGCTCCGTATGAGGTGTTCCCACGCCCCGCGCATGTGCGGAGAGGCTGGTGGTATGAAGCTCCACTCGGTGTTGGGCGTGGTGAACTCCTCCATGAGCCGTTCCTGGTCGATGTTCTGCATGATATCTTTCAGTTCTTTGCTTGCACCTTGAAAATTGGTGCCACGGTCACTGAAGATGACTGCTGGTGTTCCTCTTTTGGCCATAATGTTCCTGATCGCCAGGATGCATGAATCGGTTGTCAGTGTGTGGGCTAGTTCTAAGTGGATGGCGCGTATTGTGAGGCAGGTTGCCAAGACTCCCCACCGCTTTTCGGCACGACGTCCTACAGTGACAATGATAGGACCGAAGTAATCTATACCCATGAAGGTGAAGGGTCGTGTGAAAGCTGCAAGACGTTGAGGCAGAGATGCATTTGAACGTGTTCTGTTCATGTTCTGTTCAAATTCTGCGCTCACGTGAGCCGTGTTCAAGTTCAAACAAAGTGGGTGCTTGAACACAGGGCACTGCGTAGCTAGTAGCAACAGATTTGCGACCTTTGCAGTCACTCGGTCATCATCGCTGGTTGTGCAGATTTTCAAAAGGTTTTTGCGTCAGCGCTGGATGTGAAATATCCGTACAGCTTACTAAAATAATGGGTAGTTCCCAATAAACAAAAAGTCAGATCTGTTCTCTTTTGAGGAGCCTCTCCGGCCTGTAGCCCTCCTCTAAATACAAAGGGCCCATTACACTTGATCGAGTCAGTTCCTGGACAACAATTTCTTCTCAGTGATGTGATGTTGGACTGGAGCTCCACCGAGGTGCTTCTTGCATCTTGCTTCTTGGATCTGAGCCACGACACGGCGTGTGGAACAGCACATCATAATATCGTTTAAAAAAATATGTCCATGGCTTGGCCCGCTTCTGACCTGGTGTTATCTCGGCCCGCAACATCCTACATAACGACATAGAATTCGGCACTTACAGGGACATGGTAATTCGAGCATCCATCAAATCAGTAGGGAACAGAAGTGACTGTGATCACCTGCGATGCAAATTCAGGCGCGGCATCGTAAAACATCTTGATTTTTGTTACTTTCGGCCTAGCCTTCGGCTAACGATCTGAGCTGTCAATTTTGAACACCATTTCGTGAGCAATCTAGTTGCCTAGGTTGTGTTCAAAAATGTGAACACGCACGTAAGAGCAATCAGGGAACATTTTTGGCACGCTCTCAGAACATGAGCGTTCAAAATGCATCTCTGCGTTGAGGCGGTAGATCACTCATAATAGGAGGTTGCGGTGATGCCAGATCATTAGCACACTCCTGACACTCTTTACGGATGGCTCTGTATGCTACCTTCAGCTTTGGTATTCGGTAGCGTTGACGTATTTCATTCATCGTTGTTTGATGGATCTGATGGTTGAACCGTTTGTGGAAATCAAACAAAATGAGCTTGGTGATAGAGTGATCACGAGGAAGGAAGACTGGTTGGGCTTCATCGCGGGTGATAAACGTGCAAGCTTGCGTACGACCTCTAACTCTGACGACATTGTTTTCATCTAGAAAAACGCACTGATGAAAAAGCGAGCTGCTTCTGGGTAGGTTCTTGTCCGGATTCTTCAAGTTCCGGTCCCTGGATAGGATAGCTATTTCGTCGGCGAAAGCGGCTTCCTGAGCTTTGCGGTGTAAGTAGTTTTCCGCGTCGCATAGCTCCTGATGCTGCAGCGGTCCGGTGGTGCGGTCCTTCTTTTGTGCGCATGAAACTCTGCAGTTGCACACGAATCGCAGAATGTACGCAGTAGAGCGGAGTAATTTCCGCCAGTCGGAAAAACGATGAGCGTCGATTACGGATTCCGAGACTTTTACGTGGAGCAGCAGATGTGGACGCAGTTCTTCGGAAGTGCTACCTATGCGCTGTCTACAGATGGGCCATTGATCTGTTGGCTTCCGCAGAAACTCCGGGCCGTTGAACCAGCGACTGGACGTGGACAGGTCGATGGTGTTGCTCCACTTAGTACCCTCATCTGCGACATTTTGCTTGCTTGGAACCCAATGCCATTCTTTTACATCTGATGCCTCGAGAATTTCGCTAACTCTGAAGGCGACGAACTGGCTATAGCGGCGATGGTCGGAATTCAGCCAGCACAGAACATCCTTCGAATCTGTCCAAAAAAATCGTCGGCTCACCTTGATTGAAAGTGATTTGCAGACAGTTTCTGCTAGGCGGTTGCCGATAACGGCAGCCTGAAGCTCGGATCGTGGGATGGACAAGAACTTAAGGGGTGAAACTCTCGTTTTGGATCCCAAAAGCGCACACTCGATGTTCGCTCCTTCTTGGAATCGTAGATACGCCACTGCCGCAAAGCCTGCTTCACTTGCATTGACGATCGTGTGCAGCTGAACCTCGTTGTCTTCTGAAGTAGATGTCAACGATCGGTAGCATCGAGGAATTTGAAGCTCGGTGATTCCAGGTAGAGCCGCACACCAGGTTGACCACTTTTCGAAGTGTTGGTCATTTATCGGATCATCCCATCCAATTGAAGAGCGCCATATTTCCTGAAGAAGTGTCTTCAGAAGCATCAAAAAGTGTCCAATGAGGCCTAGCCGGTCGAAAACCATCATCAGGGTTCGCAAGACTTCCCGCTTCGTAGGACGACGATCTCCGGACAGAAGTAGCTCGTCTATGCGTTTGGAAACCTTGAACGTGAAGTGGTCTGAAGTTGTGTCCCACCACATTCCAAGGATTTTTTCGACCGAGCTGTCGCCGTTGAGGTTTTTCTCCACTGTAGAAGGTTCTTGTAGTTGTTCCAGTAGCATAGGAGAGTTAGATGCCCAATTGCGGATTTCAAAACCCGCTGATGCGTGAATTTCCTTCACGCCTCGTGTCAACTGGATTGCTTCCTCTTCATGCTCCACGCTCAGAAGCATATCGTCAACATAATGTCGTTTGACGATTGCTTCGACGGCGGCCGGTTGCTCTTGCTGGAACTTCTGTGCGTGAAAGTTTTTTACGTACTGTGCCGTACTCGGGGAGCAGCAGGCTCCAAACGTCATCACTTGTACGATGTAGGTACTTGGCTCGGGATCGGTTGAGTTTTCCTTCCAGAAGAAACGCTGGCAGTGTTGGTCGTCGTCCCGCATCAGAACCTGATGATACATTTCTCGAATGTCACCACATACTGCAATTCGGTACTCGCGGAACTGAATCAACACCGACAGGAGAGAAGTTAACAAATCTGGGCCCTTCAGCAATACAGTGTTTAAGGAAACTCCATGAGAAGTTGCTGCTGCATCCCAAACGAGTCGCGTCTTACCAGGTTTATTCGGGTTCACCACCGGGAACATTGGTAAATACCATACGCGGGTATAATCTGCCTGAACCTCCGCATCAGTCAACTTTCGGACATAGCCCTTCGTGACGTGATCTTCAATCTTCAACCTAACTGCGTCTGCTAACTGTTGGTTATGCTGCATTCTCCTATCCAGGCATTCCCATCGTTTCAACGCCATGGCTTTGCTGTCTGGAAGACGGACATTTTCATATTTCCAGAGAAGTCCACATTCGTACCGTCCATTTCGGCGTTTTGTGAGCGATTCCAGAAACATCTGTGCCCGTTGGTCCTCTTGTGACTGCAGCAACTTGTCTGGTTTCACGATGCCGATGCTATCGAGCAGAAAATAGTTCTTAACCTTCCAGGACGCGCGCCATCAAGTAACCGAAACTGCACCGCGCTCACGCTGTATACGACGAGCGAGATTTTTTGGTAGTGTTGTACTTTTTACAACAGCGCGCGTGCTGAAGGGTTAACCGCTTGGTGCAGATCTTCATCCGTATACTGATTGCACTGGCATATCTCGAGGGAGTGATAATTTACCGAAAAAGTAGTAGTGTCTTCAGGTGCGCAGCTTCCGTAGACCACAAGCTTGGATCGTAGCAACCAAGTTCTCTACTGTGAGCGCAAAATTCACCACCGTCTCCAACCGGTCGATATTCGGCGACCTCGAACCTTCTTCACGATTGCTTGGACGATCGCTTCTGGTCTCCCGTACAGCATCTTCAAGGTGGACATTACTCCAGCCACGTTGGATGGATGAAGCAGACGGCACTTGACTGCTTCTAACGCCCTTCCTTTCAGGCATTTTCGAAGACGCAGCATATTCTCCTCGTTGGAAAACCCGCACATTTGGCTGGAATTGTTGAAAATCGAGAAGAAGAGTGGCCAATCTTCCGGGTTTCCACTAAATTCTGGGAGATCCTTTGAAACCGCTTGTCGTGCAGCCAGTTGACTGCGATTAAGCACACAGAACGTCTCGTTGTCCTCAGCTTGCACAGGCTGAGCCATCGGCCCCAGCACGTTGCTCTGCATTGGAGTTGACCGCTGACCTGGAACGAACTGATTCGACTGTATCCGCATCTCTGCCCTCTGATGAGGCGGCAGCATTGGTTGCGTCGGATGGTTTCGCATTATGGTTGGCGAATTCACGAGACGGAAGCTAGTTTCCGCCGGTGGTGGCTGCTGACCCTGTCGATACGCTGGTTGATTGACGCCTTGTCCGAGAGTTTGAGCGGAATGCTCTACAGGCCTCTGCAAGTTACTCGCTATGGGCCCGTCACCCTCATCAACCGCAAGACCGGAATCTGGTTCGATTCCGAAACGATCCGTGTCGGCTATCCACTGTTCGATCTTCGACGCGTTATCAAAAATCGATTCACCGTCACTCACCGCAGATGACGACTCGCTGCCAAATTCTAGAAGCGCCGCAAATTTCATCTCCAGGTACTGCTTTTCCAGCTTCTTCTCCTCCTCGATTTTCAGCAACTGCAGCTTCAATCTCCTTCTTGCCTCGCTTTGTCCGCTTTTTTTGCTGGTCCTGGATCGCCGCGATGGATTGGCTGCCGGTACCATCTGAGCCAACGGGCCACCAGAAGCGGGAAGAGCCACCGACTGGTAGCGTATAGCAGCACATCGGGTGCACGTCCAACTCTCGTCCTCGCGTTCCGTCGGTACTTCGCACACTCAAGGTGCCACCATCCCTTGCACGCATCGCACTGAACCATCATCATATTATCTGGGCCATCACACAACTGACAATTTGATTCCCGATTTTTACGCGCGATTCGCGGGGGATTCCGTCTAGGAAAACTGGTACTGCTACCAGGTTTATTGTTTAAAGCATTCCTAGTTGGGTCAATCGGCACTATACCCGTCTCAGGGCAATCTGATAACTGCTTATCTACGTTTACCTGCATTTCATAACAAGAACCTACGACCGCATTCAGCGGGGGTGGAACTAGCTGCGTGTCCGTCCTCGACGCATCCGTTGTTCCCACCTCGTCTCCGTTTCCAGCCTTAGAATGCTTCGACGACATCTCTCAATTCGGGTAAACGAATTTGTAAAATGTTGCAAAAATAGCTGCGATTTACGCCAGAGATTTCCGAATTCATGAACGTTTATTGAAAAGTTACAAATTCCTATAAATAGAGCAAGATTAGAATTTTGTGCTAAATGAAAAAGGAAATTTTTCCTTACGTTTAGTGTCTCACTATTCTTCAACTAAATTCAAGCATTCGAGACCGTACTGAGCACTTCCAGCTTTTTACGAGCAGCTTCAACTGTCAATTTTTTTTTATAATTTAGTAACGAGCAATTCAAGGGGTTTATTTAGAATTCTTACCCATTTACTTAAACCGCGATTAAGTAACGTAGTAGGTCTGTTAAAAAACTCGCCGTTTCTTTTTAGCTTCGTAATCCAAGTTTGTTTCTTGCTAAATATAGACACTTATTAGAACGCGAAATACTTCAAATTTTGCTTTCTACATCTTACCTGTCTAGCAAATGGGTTAGAGCAAACTTAAGCTAACTGATTAAATTATAAAAATACAGTAACTAAAAAACGGCTTCTATCAATCGTGACGAGATTGTTTTCTATCTTCTCTGCTTCCGAATTTTGCTTATCATCGAGTATGACGGATCGTGATCTAATGACAGAACGGCTGGCATCGATGACAGGCGGTGTCATTCAGTGGTAGACCTTCTTCGGGTAGCGCTGGTGGTAGCAGAACTACAAGGGGTTCGCAGATCGACGGGCGCGCTTACAAAGTATTTTCTGGGGTTTTTATATGACTCCTTCAGAGATTTTCTCAAGGATTCCTTTTGAAATACATGCAGAAATTCCTGCTAGGATTCCTCCAGGAATCCCTACTAGAATATCTTCAGGAGTTCTTGTTGAAATTTAGCAAAACATTATATCTGGAATGTCTCCTATTATTGCTTTTGAGAGACATCCAGGAATTCCTGGAAACCTCAGAAAAAATCTCAGAGCATTTCCGCCTAAAATATATGGATGAATCTTAGTAGAATTGCTGGAGCACCCCCAACATGGAGTTTCTAAAAAATCTCAAGAGTATTTCCAGAAGAAGCACTAAGAGGAATTCCTGGAAGAGTATCTGGATATGAAGAAAGCCATTAAGATATTACAGTAGGAATAACTGAAGGAATCCCAGACGAATCCTTGGAAGAATTTATTGTGGAATCCAGGAGAAATCCCAACTGGCATTCAAGGAACGCTTCGGAAAATTACAGAAGGAGCTTCTGTCAGAATTCCAGCGGCCATTTTCTGAATGAACCCCTGGAAATATCTACGAAGAAAAACGAATCATTGAGTATTTTTTGAAAAAAATCCATCAATAATTACAAGATTTTTTTTGGAGAATTCTAGCACGAAATTTTGTAGAATGGATCCCCTTATTAGTCCCATAAAATTGCCATGCCCACCTAACCTTTGAGCTTCCCACCCTGCACCCCTTTTAACCTTCCAGGACGCGCGCCATCAAGCAACCGAAACTGCACCGCGCTCGCGCTGTATACGAAAAGCGAGGTTTTTTGGTAGTGTTGTACTTTTTACAACAGCGCGCGCGCTGAAGGGTTAACATTGTTTTATGGAGGTGCATAAACAAATATATGAATTTAATCTAAATGGAGGTTCAATTGTAATGATACAGAACTTCTCAGGAAGATCTTGGAAAGGATTCCTATGAAGTACTTAATTTTGATACATTGTTCTATGAGTAACCCATGAGTCCATCATGGAATTTCCGGGGTTGGTTGATTTTTAGAGACGTTGCACGGCGGGGGTCGAAAGGGTCTCAGTTGCGTTACGTGGGCTCCGATTGGGTTTTAAGGGGAATTTGAGTGAATTTCAGAAAGCTTCAGAGGATTTTTGTCGGGTTTCAGAGGCGTTACTCAGGCGTTTTCGGGGGTTTCTGAGAGTCTCAGGTGCGTTACATGGGGTCCGAGGGAATTTTAGGGGGATTTCGTACATTTTGGACCACTGCTCTTAAGTGAGCTTCAGGGAGATTTCAGCGATGTTTTAAAGCGTTTCATAATCGTTTCAGGTGGTTTCAGAAGAGATTCAAGATGTTCCAGACTGTTTACGATTGTAGATCCGATGAACTATACTCAAGGAAGCTCTTAGAGATTCTTAAACAAACATTGAACTCACCCCTTGTCAGCACACAGTTTGAGACTGCTCTGAACACAATCAGATTCCATTAAGGTAACGTTACCTAAAAGAAGAGACTCAAATAGATTTTACATAAATGGATTTGACCTAAATGGTGTAAACCAATAATGTCTTGGAAATGCAGTTTCCGACACAACTTCCTGAACAAATTGAACAAAATAGTTTGTTTAGACAGAAAGGTAAATAGGTCGTGGTTGTGATTGTGTTTCTCAATTTCGGCCCTCTGTTAATTTTCAACTTCTATTTAATTTCTCTCGTTACTCCTTCCTTCTTTGAGTTATATTAAGTTCACCAAGAAAAGCCAATAAAATTCAATTATCACGGATTGCAGAAAATTTAAAAGGTTGTAGCATACTATGCAAGTATACGTCAAATAAATAAATAAAAAAATCTTAAAAGTCACCATAGGAGAATCTTTTCATGGAATTCTAGAGTAAATCCCTAAATCTGTAGAAGTTGCTCAAGATGAGTGAGTTTTTGGTGGCAAAGTGTACAGGCCGCGTTTTCATTCGGTCGTCGTTGTCGTCTATTCGACTGCTCATTTTCGTACGGGGCGATTTAGTGAGTTTTTGGAGGCAAAGTGAAGAGGCCATTTTTTTTCATTTGGGCCTGCCGCGTCGTCGTCGTCAGTTTAGAGTGATTTTTGAGGCAAAGTGAAAAAGCTGCTTTTTTATTCGGACCGGCTGCGTCGTCGTCGTCGTCAATTTGAATGTCCACATCGTCGTACCCGTGTGTAGTTGTAGCGGTTCAGTGTGATTTCGGAGAAGAGGCCAGTTAGTGGAAGATGCTTTAGCACATACGCACTGGACACTTCGAAGGATGTTTATTGGTGAGCTCTTTCCATTTTATCATAATAATAATAATAATAATTAATGCTAAAGGATTTATACAATTCTGCTCTGGTTTTTGTGTATTTATCTAACAAATATTGAAAAGTTCGTCACGTCATGTGTCGGCGTTAGTACCCAATGCACAATCAGTTGATAATAAATATGTGTCTTTCATTTTTTGCATTTACACAAAAATTTGAATGGTTTGTCATCTTCGGTGTCGACATTTGTAATATTTTATTCAAAAGGAATAAATGTTTTGACTCAATAGTAAAGGTTGCATGAGAGTCCGTCTTGGTTCGTCGTTGCATCGCGTCGTCGTTCTGTGTGCGTGCTCATCTTCGTACGAGGCGGTTTACTGTGTTTTTGGAGGCAAAGGAAGTGCCGCTTTTTTCGTTCGGATCGGCCGCGTTGTCGTCGACAATTTGAATGTACACACACATCGTCGTACCCGTGTGTTGTTGTAGCAGTTCAGTGTAATTTCGAGGCCAGTTAGTGGAAGATGCTGCAGCTCTGGTTTTTGTGTATTTATCTAACAATAATATTGAAAAGTTCGTCACGTCATGTGTCGGCGCTAGTTCCAAATGCACATTTAGTTGATAATAAATAATTTCCTTTAATTTTTTGCATGAACACAAAAATTTGAATGGTTCGTCATCTTCGGTGTCGACATTTGTAATATTTTAGTCCAAATGAATAAATGTTTTGACTCAAATAAAGGTTGCATGAATTTCTGGAAAAAGAGAGGGTCGGTAAAAGATAGACGGCAAACCATGCGGTAAGATCTTTCTGATTTATTTATCACGTGTTATTTGGTTAATTAATGAATTGATCGCGTTCAGCATTGTCTCGCGCGGAAACGGAAACTACAGATGCGTCGGTGTTTAGCATTGTGTTCTCCTTAGTTGCGAATGAATAACTTATGTAGGGCGAGTTTTGAGGCACAAAAGATCGCGTTCGTCGTCCAAGGTTTAGAAGGGTATTTCTTCGCGAGCGCATTATTAATCGCGATTCAAAACATTACACTCGTTTACCACGACAAAATCCTCAACACATCTCCATTTCCCCTGTCCAAACTCCTAGTGATTTCTCGTAGTAACGCAGAGAATTCCTCGGTTATTGGCCTAAGCGAGAATCACGTCATCACTTCCTTCCCTATCCTCAATTGACCTGCATTCGGACGCGGCCGGCGCTGGTATTGCTTATTGAAAAGTATTGGGATTCCAGCATTTACACAATGAAGAGAAAGCTAATCCCAAGCATCATCTGTTGGTTCTTTGTGTAAATGCAGTTGTCCTTGCAATAACAGAGGAGCAACCGCGGGCGGTCAATCATGCTCATGCTCATGCTCAAATCTGTAGAAGTTGCTCAAGATTTTTTTTTTTAATTTTTAAAATATTTTGACATCTATATGCACAACAAAAGCATGTTGATAGGTTTGAATTATGAAAATAAATCCACGTACTCTGGTGGGAATCGAAGCCATGACTTCCAATTCGCTGGACGGGCGTTTCTATTCCATCAAGCTACAGAGTCATTTGACTATCTTCGCCCTCTGTAGGCATAGAACTGAACTTGATTCCACATTCGCACATGGTGAGCTTCTTTTCACAATCCAAATCCCCTTCGGATGGGATTAGATGAACATCTATGCCAATTTTTTTTGCATGAATTATGAGAGAATTCCGGAAATAAATTTCTAAATAATTGTATGTGAACGTTTTTGGAAATTGTGTAAAGCAACTTGTGCAACTATATGAAACATTGTTACAAGAATCACTAGAAAAATACTACTGTTTAGAAGAATTTGTGAAGGTATACTTCTAGATATAAGAAATTTTTCATTTTCATTTTGCAGCATTTGGTGGGGCAATGAGAGCGCAAGTCACTCCAAAGCCGATGCTTAGTCAACATATGATCGCATATGATGTTGAATAGGATGCAAAAGTGCAGGCGATATACGTACCTTTTACACGCGGTTAAATGGAAGCATGTATTCATATGGCCTCCACTTTAGCATCTTATTCAACACCATATAAGACTTTGTGTTAGCTGGGTGATAAGGAGGGGTAATGGCTGAATAGTCTTTGCTGGCCACATAAATGCCATGGGATAGGAAAAGGGTATTTTGGTGTGGGATTAGGGTGTTGGTACAGACTTGACGATATCAATGCAATTCAGATGCAAAATTATTATAAGGCTCAATAGTGAATCGCATACCCCCAACACCAAAAACAAACACTGCCAGGCCCGTAGCGTAGTGGCTATACGTTCACTTAATAAGTGAATGGTCATGGGTTCGATCCCAGCCCCAGCACTTGCAATTTTTCATCAGTTGTTCTTCCCTCCGCGAGCGGCTGACACCTGACCCTCTTCTAAGCATATGCTCTAACGCACCAGGAAACTTGGATATCGGCTAACTGCAAATCATTATGGACCCCTAATCGGACTGGGAATGGAACAAAAGCCACACAGTAACATCGTGCTCATCATTCTACCATGGACAGGGTAGAAAAGTGACAGCAGCGCAAAAAGCTACCAGTTCGAATTAGAACATTTAGGCACTGTAAAGTGTAAGCGCAGCCGCCAATTGGAATCGCTCACGCAGTGCCCTAGTGTACAAAAGAGCTGTAAATTAGGTTAAGTGGTTGAAGAATAAAAAAAAAATATGTTGTACAAATATTTACGTGTTATATTTCTTGAATAGATTTGAAATTTTATACATGAATATGTTAAAACAAAAATGTTGACATTTTCCTCCTAATAATAGCATTAACGATATGCAAACATATTTCAAGTCTTTTCTTCTTCTTCTCCTTTTTCATCTTAGCATTACGTCTCCATTGTGACAAAGCGTGTTTCTCAGCTTTTATGAGCATTTTTACTGTTATTAACTGAGAGCATCCTCTGCTAATGACCATTTTGCATGGGTGCAAGCACAAAGATACGCTTTGCCCAAGGAAGTCAAGAAAAGTTCCTGGACCGATCAGGAATCGAAGCCATCACCTCTAGCATGGCCATGCTCGATATCCACGCTTTTATTGCTGTGGCTATGCGCTCCCTTGAGTTTTTTTTACAATTTTCAAACATATATTTTACTGCCCTGGTATTTTATTTTAGAATAGGAGCTCATCACTAATTCAGTAGAGACCCGTACAACTGGTCCGTTCAGTAGGGATCATTTTGCTTTCCCAGCTCAATTCCTCGTCGTCATGGAGCATAATTAAATATCGCATTCCGGGAAGATTTTTCTCCCTTCAACTCCGAAGAGTGATTCCAACCAAGCAGAACGTTCCGGTTTAAACGGTGGGCATTGTTTCCGCATGAATAAATAATTTAATAATTTCCAAGCACGAAACAAAACACCATAAACCATCCATGTCGAACCATGATGCGGCAGGTGTTGGGAAGACCTTCGTCGTCTGTTCCCCAACTGGAGGCCCTCCACTACTGACTGACTCGTTCCTGGACGGAGAGCCTTTGATCTGTAAGGGCAGTTAAACGCACTCACCCACTCTCATAAACACCGTTTTTGCATCAGAGCAGTGATGTAGAAAAAACGAAACCAAAACGAAAGTAGTCATGAAAAATGAATTTGGACCCTTTTCCTGAATACTAAACCCGTTTCGCTTCCCATTTTAGACATTTTCCGTGGGGCACCCGGGATTTCCATTGTCTGAGACCAACCACTTTGATACACTGAAGGCACTGTCTGTTCCGAAGCAAAACGGTCTCATGCGTTCCACCATTCTTCAGTATGAAGCAAATTTACAACTTTTCTTCACGCGTTTTGTTGTGCTGATTGGAGAATTTATTGCTTTCGTATGCAAATTTTCGCTCCTTGGAGGTAACCGTCCGTTCGTTCATCCGGGGTTTCCATACACCACATTCGGTTTCGGTACAGGAGGAGCCGAAGAGGACGAAACGCTCAACGAAAACCTTTATTTTTCATTTCACCGCCGCCGCCATACCGGAAGCCGGGCTGCTCCAGGCTGTGGTGGTCGGACGAAGGATTTTCATGGATGGTTCCGTTCCATGAGGGGGACTTTTTTTTTCTTCCTTCGGAGAAAGGTTCACGGTCTCGTCTTCCGTAAGACGAAGTGAAGCTTTTGGGTTTGATTAATTGTGTCTTCCTTGGAAGAAAGGTTGATTCCGTTATTGAAGCCGGTCTTGAGAAAAATTGCTTGTTAAAGGGTTGAGATGTTTATGACAATTTATTTCAAGTGTGTGTTTTAGGGCATCGATAGCAACGTTCATTCATTCAATTATGTGGTAAATACTTGATCTATTATTGCATAGATGAAGTTATACGTCAATAACTTTGCTTTAAGCTTTTCCAGCCAAATACACGAAAAAATATTTAAAAAAAATCTGAGAATTCCTTTGAGAGTTATTCCAGAGATATTAAAAATCCATAGAAACATTCTTCTAACGTTCCCTAAAGATTCATCCAGAAACATAGAGATCAAAACGTAACAACTCTTTCATAAATTCTTCCATGGATTCCTTCAGAAAATCCTCCAGCGATTTCTTCCAAAAAATCTTACTCGGATTCGTATAGAAATATCTTCAGTGATTCTTTTATAAATCATCCATGCATTGCAACGGAAATTCCTCCGCATTTCCATAAGTTTTCTCAAAAATTGCTCAGATGCAGTTTTTCAGAAATCTCTTTTGAGATTATTTCACAAAATTCTTCCAGCGATTTCTTTTTGAAATTACAAAGGGTACTTTAAAATATCTCCCAAAGTTTCCCCTAAAGATAACCTTCCGGAGATTAACATAATCATAGAAGTTTCTATCGTTTTTTAATTTCCCCAGAGATTCTTTTGAAAATATTCAAGGGATTCCTACCAAAATGACACTATGGATATCAAAGGAATTCATTCAAACTATCTTCCAAGGATTAAAAAAAAATCCAAAGAAATCTTTAAGAATTTCTTATTTAGTTTGACCAAGAATTCGTTTAAAAATATTTCCACGGATTTCTCCTGAAGCTTTTTCTGGGATTACTTCAGAATTTCTTCTAGAGTGGAAATCCTTCTGAATAAATCAGGAAATTTCTTCAAGGATTCCTTTATATTTTTTTCCAGGAATTCAGAAGTTATAAATTTCTTTTTCAGCCTTAGGCTGGTTAATCTTCGCCTTAAGCAATTTTGAACAATGTTTCAAAAATTCTTTCAATCAGTTTCAAATAGTACGGTCATTCCTTCAGGAATTCGTATTGGTTTTTTCACGAACTCTTCCAGAAATTTCTTTGGAAATTTATCTAGGAATTGCTTTGAAATATCCGCAGGGGTTCCAACAGTGATTTCTACAGAAATTTATACAGAGGCTCTTTTATAAGCTCAAGTAGTATTCTTCCGTGATTTTCCCAGAAATTCCTTTAACATTTCCGCGGAAGATATTTCCAGATTTTTTTTCATGGGTTCAGAAATTTCTCCAGAAATATTTTCAGGGATTTCAACAGGTATTCATTTTAAGAATATCTCCAGGAATTCTTTTAAAGATTCTTAATAAATTTAGTTGGAATTCCCCAAACTGTTTCTCCTGGAAGAAGTTTCCCCTGACATTCCCGGGCAGACGAGAATATCTAAATCAAATCTCAAATCGAACAATTTTTGCTGTCATAGCTTGATGTGATTTTGATGTGTTATTCAAAAATTTAAAGAATATCGTACCAATAACTCAAAGTAATCTGTTTTTATTCTGCCGAAATATCTACATAAGAACAAATTTAGTTATTCTGCACGAAACGGAACACATACACCCATAGAGATGGCTCAATGTCAAGTGCCCCTTTCTGAGCTGGGGAAACGAAAAACCTCATGCTCTTGTTGCCATGCTATTCATAACAGTGTGCCGCAGAGTGGTAAGCATCGCCGCCTGTGAATCCCAAGGTCGTAGGTTCCATACTGGATGTTAGCATTTTTTTTTTCAAGAAAAAGGGTGACTAATCTTGTCTGCTATTGTTTTGATCTTGTAATATCTTAACGAGCTATTATTAAGCACTTCTCCACACTAGATGTTGATATTGTTTCTGATGTTTTACCTACACCGAAAAAAATATGTAATTAAATTTCAGCGAGAAATCATGCACATAAAGGGAATGCTAGAGTTAGTGCACTTTTACATGAGATATAATGTAAAATTACATTACCATTGTGTAAATTTCCGCCAATAATCGCGTAAACTATCATGGACTTCAATCGGTTACGCGACTATTAGCGGAAATTTACACGAACGTAACGTAATTTTACATGATATCTCAGGTAAATATGCACTAACTTTAGCATTCCCTTTATGTGCATGATTTCTCGCTAAATTTTAATTACATATTTTTTTCTGTGTAGAATCAAACCAATATCTCTTCGGTAATTCAATTATTAAAAACTGAATGTGTTATTCGTTGGATTTTCTCACCTACTCGGGTTCTCAAGGAATTTCTTCAGAAATTCCTTCAGAGATTTATTTACAAATCCCCTCCAAAATTTATTCACAAATTCCTCCCGAGATTTCTTCAAGAATTTCCCTGGGATTTCCTCAAAAACACCTTCAAGGATTTTTTACAGGAGAAAGACTGGAGATTCTTAAAAAAATCCTTCAGGGTTTCTTTTTGTATTTCCTTAATAGATTTCTTCTGAAATTTTTGCTCAAATACCTCTAAGGACGCTTCCAGTGTTTTTACGAATTTCTACATGAATTTCAGTAAGGGATATCTTGAAAACTTCTTCCATTATTTTTTTAAATTCTCCATTACACAATTCTGCATTAATTCCTTCTTCTGCAGTTCCTCTACACAGATCGAAAAGATAGTGTAAATTTCTGTGACATATAATGCACATGTTTGGAGCGTGGAATTTCACAGAAGTTTACATGACATGTCATGTAAATATCATGAAATATTATGTAAACTTCCATTATATGTCATGTAAATCAGCATGACTCAGAGTTTTTATATCATGAAATATTATGTAAACTTCCATTATATGTCATGTAAATCAGCATGACTCAGAGTTTTTACATGACATATAACACAAATCTACATGATATATCATGTAAACCATCATAACTGGAAGATTACATAACTAAAATGAAGTTTACATGACGTGTAAACCTCATTATTTTTATCTGTGTAGGATTTGCTTGAAAAAATCCTTTTGGTATTCTAGCAAGAATTCCCACATTTTTTCCGAAATGCTCCTACGATTTCGTCAAAATAGCACTGAGGATTCCCTGAAAGATAGTTTTTGGCAGCAGCTCCTCCAAAAATTTTACATGAACAAATACTGAAAGAATTTTTGAACTTCTAAAGGAATCCCTCATGGATTTGCAGAAGAAATCATTGAGCTCCAGAAGATACCTGTGAAGATTCCTAGAAAAATGTTGAGGAGTTAGGTCTAACTAAAATCCCTGAAACAATTTCTAAGGTGATCTCTTGAAGATATCAAAAAATAGTTTTTAAACGGGTTCATATAAAGGAATCCCTAAGTAACACCTGGAATAACCGTAAAACCTTTTTCAGGTACACCTGGAGTTATTTCTTGAAAACATCCTTGATACTAGGAAGGAAGTCCTGGTAAAGGAAAAGCGGTAAAATATCTGAGAGGATTTACGAAGATAGGTCCGAATAAATCCCTAAATGAAGAAAATTAGAGAAATTTTGAAGGATTTTTTTAGGAATCCCTGAAGGAACTTCTTGAGAATTTCCTTATGAATTTCTAGAAAATATATAAAAGAATACCTGAGGGAACCTATGGAATTATTCTAGTTAGAGTTTCTGAAAGAATTCCTAAACATAAATCTGAGCTCATCCACACAAAAACTCATACAAAAAATCCTTGAAGGAATCCACAAAGGAACTCCTGTAGAAATCTCTGGAGTAATTGCTGTTAAAATTTCTAGATGTAATCCCACAAAAAATTGTAAAAAAGTTTGCTGAAACGACATTTTTGGAGAATTTTTTTTAATAGAATCTCTGAGAATTAAAAAAAATACATGTACACATTTCTGAAACAATCTTTCATAGATTTTTTTTTAATGAATGAAAGAATTCTTTGAAGTATTGCCGGAAAATCCCGAAGAAACTCTTAGACTAGTTCCTAGAGGAATTTTTGAGAATTCCCAAAGACTAATTTAAACATTAACATAAAGCACGCCTGTGCGTGCACACATTCAAAAATGCTCGTTGATTCTGGAGTCCACCCTCGTATTTTATTCGGCATCCTGAAAGAAGTCACTGGTCTAATTGTTACAATACGGAGGGTAACAATTAAAACTTTTTGATTTCATCATAATTCTCATACATGCTGAGGTAAGGTTATTTCCATTTTCAAGTTGTTAAGAAATTCTTGTAAAACTGTAGACAGAATTTTTCAAAAAGTCTTTTGAGAAATTTTTGGAAGAGTTTCCAGAGAAATATTAAAATTTCTAGAGGATTTTCAGAAATATTTCCCGATTCCAGGAGGTATACTTGGGCGTATTGCTGAAAGAGATCTAGGAGGCTGGGAAGATACCCGGATAAACCTTTGTGAAAATTTCTGAAAAAAGTACTTGAGAAATTTGGAAAATAATTCCTGTAAAGAAATGTGTTATACCCATGTCATAGTGTTATACCCGGAAATAGTCCTGCCGATTTTCTGTACAAATTTCTACATGAGCTAGCTTTTGGAGGAATTCCTACCGGAATCACTGAAGGAAACCGTGCATGATTTTCTGGAAGCATTGATGTCGGAATTTCTGGAGGAAACCCGGAGAAATTCCTAGAGCAGAAATGTCTGTCAAAAAAAATTCTAGATGGATTTGATGTGTGAATTTATGAAAGAATTTGCAAGAATTTATGAAAGAAATCGCGATTATTTTTTTTTGATAAAATCTATGGAAAATATTGTGAAGGAGACCTAGGAGAAATTTTTTAGGAAATTCTTCAAGGAATACATGAAGGATTTCATGGAGGAATTTCAGAATTAATCCTTAGAAGATTTTTGTAGGGACACTTGAAAGAATTTCTGAAAAATTTGCGGAATTGTTTTGGAAAGACTCCAAGGTAGGTTTTCTAATGCAAAAATCGAGGGTTTTCCAATAAACTGCTGAAGGAATTATTTTTTTTGGAAAAATAGCTGAACATAGTTTTTGATGAACTTGTTTTTAACAAAATCCTCTGAAGATTTTCTTAAGGAATTCTTGTAAAATATATTTCTAGGAATCATGAATTTCTAATTTTTTAAAGAAACGTTTTTTTTAACTTTCTATTTTTTATTTGTACTAACAATTCCGAAGAAAACGTTCCTGGAATTTCTGAAGAAATCCGAAGAAAATTTTCAAAAAATCCTCTCAGTAACTTCTGAAGGGATTTCCAGAGGAATTTCTGAAGGAAACTCTGGAAATTTTTTGGAGAATTTCATTAAGGAATTTCATAAGCAATCATTGGAAGGTTTCATAAAGAATCCGTAAAGAAACGTTTGAAGGAATCTATTGTGGATGTTTAAACGAAACTTCAGTAGAGTTTTTTAAGAAAATCATGGAAGAGTTTTTGAGACCAGATCTGGAGAAATTTCTTTAAAAAAAACAGTAAGCGACTAAGAAAGAAATCCAACGAATGTATAGAAAGGAATTTTGGAAATTTATTAAAAAACCTCCGACAGAATGTTCTACGGAAACCATGGTAGATTTTCGGAATAAAACTTCGAAGGAAATTCTGAAGAAATCTTCGGACGATTTTCTAAAGGGAAACTTGAAGAAATTCCTGACGATATTTTGAATTTCATCAAATAGGTATCCGTGAAAGGATTTCAGAAACTATTAATCGAGGGTTTTCTAAGGAATTTTGGTTTTCTAGGGGAATCTAGAGAATGTGCATTATTTTGTGGAGAAAACCGTTGAACAAGTTTCTGAAGGTATTTGTGAACTACACCCGGGTAGAGTCTAATGGCAAACAAAGGACAAAATAATAACTGGTTTTGCCATCATATCTCGTTTTACCATTCTTCTGTTATTATGAAAAACTTAAAATGGCTAATCAATAGCAAAATATACAATCATAGCAAATCTTGTCATTGATATGTTATTCATGAATAATGCTAAATAACACATCAATAACAAAAATTACTATCATGGTAAAACTTGCAATTTAGTACCTTTTATAATGAATTGTATAAAATATCAAAACAATAACATAATTTACATTCCTAGCTAAATTTACCATTATTTTGATATTGTGAGAAATTATTTATAAACATTAGGCACTATAACATATTTTACTCTTAATATACCATTAACTATTATATTGTATATTTCAAGCATAACGGTGGCTACGTTCATCAAAGTGAATTTGATTTTTAAGTTCGTTTCGTTTTGCATCACATTAAATAAATTACTCCAGTGTTCAAATATGTCAATGAGAAAAAAGACAAGATGACATCGCTCGCTTGGCAAAGAAGTGTCTGATTAGCCATGCAGTGAATCTGCATGCTCATATGACATTATCAAACATCTGTAAAATTATTGCCCACCAGTCGTGGCAACACTTCTAATGATGAGATTTCAACACAACCATGTAATTATCTTCAGAGCACTGACTATGACTATCCGTCACTAACCGGAGACAATTTTCCTGCGTCCGATAGTACACTTGAATAGTTCTGCACACAAGCAGGGCGCGTGCGGTAGGTTCTTCGTCCTCTAGTATGCCTAAGTATTCATGACTACATACCATATTGACTCGGTATGGAATATTTCCGAACGACGCGACGACGCGAGGACGGAGAAGAAGCGCAATAGCAAGTCCCATGCCTGCTATGCCGTACAGTCGCAGCACTGGCTGCCTGTGCAGACAAGCGAGCAAATTCATGATGAATTAACACCCTCCAGTACCTAGTACTTGTTTTGCCACGGTCGTCGCCACCTCTCGGCAATCCATTGCAGTTGTACTTAACTACTAGCTACATATTCATTGCGCTGCGGGTGAATTGGTGTCGTCGAATCATGTGTAGTGTAGGTACTCATGAGTGGTGGGTATCATTACTCAGCTTCAGAGAGTTGGTTATTATGCGCTGAAAGTAGGTGTGAAGTGTGAAAACTGTCTTCCGGTACCTACTGCCGTCGTTGTCGTTGTCGCCGTCGAGTGGACTCCAGCAGTGGTGTATAATTAATGTGAAAATCATATACTCATTGTCGAGAGCGAGGGGTGAATCGTACGGTTGCAGTCTAATTTGAACGACTTGCTGTGTGCAGTTCAGGTTAATTTTGCCGATAATTACAAGTGTTGGCATACTATCAAACCAAATAGTGGGGCTGCTGAATTAAGAGAGGAAGTAGAAAATAAATAGTGAAATAGGTACATTCAGTGGTGTCATCGAGGTTAGCCCAATGAGTAAACAGTGCACAGATAAAATAGTAAATCATTTCCAACTCTTACTTTAGAAATAAGCTTCTTGGAAAAAGTTTTCTGATCTGTTTATGATGCATCTATAATTTTAACATATTCACCTTAAAAATAACTATTTCAAGATTTCATTTTTTTGCCCATATTTCTTTCGAGACGAACCATATAAGACTGATCATCCCAATTTTTCACTTTCAAAGTAAACAATGTTTACTAAACATCTTCTAGAAAAAACAACTTTCTTTACTTCGACTACTTTATCCACCTATGAACTTTTTGAGGTTAAATTAGGAGCAGCACAATTGTGTTGATCCGTGCCTAAGGCGGTCAATGTTCTATAACAAGTTGCATACTTTTAGGCGTTTCAAGGTGCAGAAGATTAACTGTAGTTTATTAAATAACTTTAAAAGTGTTTAGTTAAAAAAATAAACACTTAATTTCAATTAACGAAACATGAAATCAGCTTGTACGGATATATCAATGCCAAAAAACTTTGAATGCTAGATCATAATTCAAGTATTCAATGTGAATTTCCACCAAAAGTGACACCTGGGATTGATTTCAAGCAACTTTCTGCTGAGATTTCTAACAGTATTACTTTTTTTTAAAATTCACCAGATTCGACTAGTAAATATAAATTATTATTGAGCTACTAAGAAAATTTATCAAGAAAATCATTATTATTTCATCAAAGGTGAGTAAAACTTTTTAAAGATTATATTAGAAGCAGTTCAGAGGAGCCATTCATATACTCACATACAATATGCCAGTAAATCTTCCAGAATGTCGTACCTGTGAAAGAAATAAGAGTTTATTCGTTAGTGTCACCATTAATTATTAAGTTTCATTGAGGAATTTGAGTAACAATTGATTTGATTTATTGTGGGATGCTGGTGCATAGATACGTTGTCGAATAATAAAATGTAATTACAGATTTTATGTTCTTCTTGCCTTCATAACTTTTTCCTTTACTTTTCTCTCTCGAACAGGTCAAAGTTCGGACGTGATAGTCTATGATCGGACAGAAATAGTGGACTTTTCCAACATATATAACAAAAACTTACTATTCTTATAAAATAAGTCAAGAAACATTTTTGTCTTTTTTGCGTCCTAGCAAATAGGCATGATAAAAAATAAGCCCCCAGTCAACCAGTCATCGTATAAGATGCTGCATAAGCTGGTAAAGTGGAGGCGATATGCGTACATTTTACATCCGCCTAAATGGAGGCAGGCACGCATATGGCCTCCACTTATCTTATGCAATATCTTATACGATTACTGGTTGTCTGGGTCACTTGGGCAGTGACCGGTATTTTGGACACTTTCCATTACATCTCAGTCAATGACAAACCTATTAACTTAAAACTTTGTATTCGGCTAGATACTATACGTATCACATCGCGTTCCGAAAATTGTGCCAATTGGTTAAAAATGGGTTGAGTTATTGCAGACAAAGGCCCAAAATAGGAGCTCTGCCGAGGTAGTTCCACTTCCCTATGTGATTTTTTCTCATTTTTCCCCTACCGGTAATTGTAAAAACAAGCTCGTTGAGGATTGTTTTGCATGGGTCTTTCGATTCCATGGGTTTCATTAAATATTCTAACCCCCTCAAAAAAAATTTTTTCCTTTCCAATTGTTTTGACATTCCTACCCGAGCAGAAGAAAAAAACAAGTGAATAACATATCAAGGTATTTATCTTAAATACTACCATACCTTGATATGCCCTTCATTAGGAGGTTATAAGAGGCAAAATAACAAAAATGAATACCAAAATTTTGCGATTTTCTGATAGTTTTGTCACTTTTATTAAAACCATCTTTTGCTACTCTGTCTTTGGGCTTCGTAACCATGCGGCTAGCGGTGTCAGTAATCAAGACATTTCGTAAACCTCGATGTGTGGGTTCGATTCCTGCTCCAGTCCTGGAAAACTTTTCGTCAAACGGAAAACTCATCATTGGGTCACTGCGTATTACGTGCATTGTCCGTTATCTAATGTGTGTGCTTGTTCAGTCTTTTCAAACTCTATTTAATTGAAGACGGAGTTCTTATATTTTATTTTTTTTTAAGATTTCTGAAATTAATTTTACGTTTTCCATAACAAAATAACTCTTGCGACTCCTCTTTTTCAAAATTAAAAAAAAAACGCATTTAAATTATTTTTTAAAATTTTCACGCCCTTTTTGTATGTAAAAATGTCTCCTCTGTGAACTTTCAATTTTTTGCGCCCTCATACGTGCAAAAGAACCTAAGTGAGTTGAGCTTCATCCAAGGATTTTCTCGGGAATCCTCTTGGTAGAGTCACCGAGTCATTAGTCATATTACGCACCCAAATTATCCTATTCGAATCGAATTCGAACGCATTTATTCTTTTTATTATCATTCCACGCTCAGAAAACCGTTCTTGTGAACGTGAACAAACAAACGTAAATATGAGAACAAGCAAATATACACCGTGAACTGGAACTAGTTCCAGTTGTCAATATGGGCGTTCTAGAGAACGTGATATCTAGTTCACGGTGTACATTTCTTATTGTTTTTATCGTTGCTATGCATAGTAGCATGGTTCAAAAAATCGTTTTTGCTCCACACCGCTTATTCGATTCCTAACCAGATTATATGCCTTCTCCCAAAACTTGAGCTCATTTGGTTGAAAATTGAGAGTGCACAAGCCCTTCAAAGTTAGTATGGGAATTACTATGGGAAAACGATGTTTTTCATTCAATCCATCGTAGCATTTCCCCAAGTGCCCTAGTGGGTTAGTTGACCCTTGATAATCCTAGGCTACTCTATCAGCTACAACTTTGCCGAAGACCGCATTCATATCGGAGGCCTCATTAATTGGTTACCGATTTTCATCCAGAATCGAAATCTTTACTCATGATGGTTAAACTATTCGGTGGGCATCACTGCATTTTGCAGTGAAACATAGTAGCCATGATTTCAATGTGCTATCTTTGGCGCCATATGCAGCAATGTTGCCTGCTGGGAAGCTGGATGATCACTGTTAAAGTTTGTCCAGTTGGATACAAATCAATAACTAATTAATGAGGCGTCTGATTTGAATGCGGTCTTCGGCAAAGTTGTAGCTGATAGAGTAGCCTAGGATTATCAAGGGTCAACTAACCCACTAGGGCACTTGGGGAAATGCTACGGTGGATTGAATGAAAAACATCGTTTCTCCATAGTAATTCCCATACAATCTTTGAAGGGCTTGTGCACTCTCAATTTTCAACCAAATGAGCTCAAATTTTGGGAGAAGGCATATTATCTGGTTAGGAATCGAATAAGCGGTGTGGAGCAAAAACGATTTTTTGAACCACGCTAATGCATATGATGACGACGACGACGACTTAATTCCGGAACTGGTCACTGTTACCGAGGATAACTGGATTTATCGACGGGACTGGCGATTCGCGACTCTAATCGCAACTTTCGGACTGGCCAAACGAAATTGATGGAGAAAGACAAAACTGCGTGTGGTTTGTTCGAGAACTTTTTACGAATGCCTTTATTTGACAGTAACCTCTTCTGGCTCTTACATGGATTCTGCAACGTAAATATTTCATAGGCGCAAAGTATTTGAAAGGTAGGTACTATAGGAAGTAATTCTTTTTAATTTCATAGTTTTTACAATTTCATTTCAATTAGAATTATCAAATTAAAGTTATGAAAGAATTTAAAGCTAAGTAACAATGGATTAACTTTCAGGTGCGTATTTTGATTTACTTCTCCTAACATGCCGGCCCCGTTGAAACCGTCAGTTTCAATTGATTGTGGCTGGCATCGACGATCCTTCGTTTGAATTCTGGTCATCCTTCTCTTCTTCGGGGTCGATTGGCAGAACTGCGATCTCCGTAATGGCCCGTTTATACCGACCCGTCGCGGTTTGCACCACCACGACACGAACCTTACCATCTTGACCGCAAATTGTTGCGACGATACGCCCGAGGGGCCATTGGAAAGGCGGAAAATGATCCTGTTTCAGCAGCACCAGTTGGCCTTCTTGGACGTTGACAGCAGGGCGCTTCCATTTGCTACGTTGGTGTAGTTGGCTGACGTAGTCACGGGACCAACACCGCCAGAGATGCTGGTCGGAGCGCTTCATGTTCTGCAAACGATTTAGTCGATTAGGGGACATATCACTCAAATCCGGTTCGGGGATTGCAAGCAGAGGCTCCCCTATCAAAAAATGCCCAGGAGTTAGAGCAGTCAAGTCATTCGGAGAGTCTGAAAGGGGGGCGAGTGGTCTGGAG
Source organism: Aedes albopictus (assembly GCF_035046485.1). Lineage (NCBI taxonomy): Eukaryota > Metazoa > Arthropoda > Insecta > Diptera > Culicidae > Aedes > Aedes albopictus. The sequence continues at coordinate 16,744,259 of NC_085138.1, forward strand.
TTTAGCACAGATTCTATTTGCGTTACGATAGTGACAAACTGATCCACCGAGAACGAACTTTGTCCCATAATACGGCGAAAATGGAATTTAAAAGACTTGATTCCAGCTTCCCAAATCCCTCCAAAATGGGGAGAGCGTGCAGGGATAAACTGGAAGGTGATGCCACTCCCTGCGCAGTATTCGCCCCATTCGGTATCCTTAAACTGTTGCAGAAATTGCTGTCGTAACGATCGTAACTCGCGGTCCGCCCCGACGAATGCGGTCGCGTTGTCGCAGTACAGCTCGAGAACACGGCCACGACGCGCTACAAAACGTTTGACCGCATTGATACACGCGATAGACGATAAATCCGACACGACCTCGAGGTGCACGGCCTTCACCACCATGCATACGAATAAACAGACGTACATTTTAACCGACGATCCTCTCCCACTCAAAGGTCGGACAAAAAACGGCCCACAGTAATCCATTGCTGAGTAGGCAAAGGGCCGAGCAGGCTTCAATCGAACGGATGGCAATGGTGCCATAATTTGACTTGTTGGTGAGGGCTTGCATCGGAAACAGGTGATGCAGTTTCGTACTACTCGGCGAGCCAAGTCTCGACCTCGGAGTGGCCAAAATCTTTGTCTGGCAGTAGCAAGTAACAACGACGGTCCTCCGTGGAGCGTCTGTAGGTGAATGGACCTTATGATCATCCAGCTTAGTCGATGTTTAGCTGGAAGCAGGATTGGACAGCGGGTATCGAACGGTGCATCCAAGTTTCTCAGGCGCCCATCGATCCTAAGCAAACCGAAGCTATCCATGGTTACGTTCAAATCCTTGAGCGGTGAAGTCTTGGAAGTTTTGACGAGGTTTTGTCCATTTTTAAAACTGCGAACATCGTTTGGAAAGCCTTGCAGCTGAGCTAAACGAATCAGTGTTTTGAGAGCGACGTTGATTTCATCTGGTGATAGTTGCGCGACCTTTCGTTGGTGCTTAGGCAGCTTGCAATTGTTGTGAAACCGAAGGCAAAATCCTATTGTTCGAATTAACTTTCCCAATTCAGAGAATCTTTCAAAAATGGCAAATTCGGCTACCTGCGCGTGCAGAGAAACTGTTGGGCACATCTCTTCCTTCAATTCCTTTTCGGATGGCAACCACAGTGTCGTTTCAGGCCAATGCTCTGCGGGGCAAGTAATGAATGTGGGTCCATGCCACCACAATTTGTCGTGTATTATCTGGTTTGCCAGCAATCCTCGGGAGATTCGATCCGCGGGATTCGAGTCAGTTGGCACATGGCGCCAAGGTGAGTCCTTCGTTAAGCGCTGGATTTCAGCGACCCTATTCGACACGAACACTTTCCAGGAACTCGATTTAGATTTCAGCCAGTGAAGTACAATAGTTGAATCGCTCCAAAAGACAACCGGCCCCGTATAATCAGTGTTAGATTTCAAACTGTGGACCAGTTGGCTCCCTAGCAAAGCTGCGCAAAGTTCCAATCTGGGGATTGATTGGCCACGAAGAGGCGCGACCCGAGATTTTGATGTGAGCAATTCAGAATGCAGATGACCATGTTCGTCGGTTGATACTATATAGATGCAGCATCCGTAGCCTTTCTTGGATGCATCACAAAAGCAGTGTAGGGTGTAGTTAGAGCAACTATTCCATAGAACTCGCCTAGGAACTTCTAATGCACGTAGCTCATTAATATTGTTCCTGTAGTTTCTCCACCAGGTTGAAAGTTCGTCCGAGAGTTCTCCGTCCCACGACAAGTTAGCCGCCCAGAGAGTTTGTATAAACATTTTCGCACAAATGACCACAGGTCCGAGAAGTCCTAACGGATCAAACAGCTGGGACATTTCTGACACAACTATCCGTTTAGTTACCTTATCGATTTCTTGCAGCACCGGAACTTTAAATTTATACACATCCCGCTGCGGGAACCATAGCAAACCCAGCGTTTTTACCGCTGGCGATCGATCGAGCTCCAGTTCCGTAGCTGTTTCCCATAGCTCTTCTGGAATGTCTTCGAGAACCTCTGGGCAATTGGAGGCCCATTTGCGGAGCACAAAACCAGCAGATTGTAGCATTTCTTTCAGTTGTGTACATGTTTCGCTCATCACTCTCAAATCATCGTGACCGGTGATTACATCGTCGACATAAACGCCTTTACGAACAACTGGTACCGCTAGAGGGAAACGGTTTCCTTCGTCAACTGCTAGTTGGTTAAGAACACGTGTGGCATGATACGGCGAGCTTGCTAGGCCGTATGTAACTGTCCTAAGTTGGTAGGTTTGGATTGATTCTGACGGGTCCTTCCGATATAGAATTTGCTGGAACTTCCTATCTTCCGGGTGGATCCATATTTGCCGAAACATTTTCTCGGCATCGGCTGTTACAGCAAACCGAGGTAGCCGAAAGTTAACGACGATTGAGAACAAGGTTGGTTGAACAGTCGGTCCAACGTAGAGCACATCGTTTAGCGACAGCGAGGTAGAACCACGACATGAGCCGTCGAATACTACACGAATTTTGGTTGTCGAACTCTCTGGGCGTTGGATGGCATGGTGTGGTAGGTAGTACTGTGGGCTACACGACGCACGCGTATTCAACTCCATGTGTCCCAACCTCTCATATTCCTCCATGAACTGCTGATAGTTTCTACGAAGCTCTGGATCTGCAGCAAATTTTCTCTCCATCTGTTGGAATCTGCTAAATGCAGAATGATACGACTCACCAATGAACGGCAGCTTCTCTTCTTTGAATGGGAATCGCACGATGTATCGCCCTGAAGAGTCTCGTACAGTGGTAGTCTTGAAATGATCCTCGCAGTGCTGTTCAGTCGGAGATAGAGCTTTGCCGTCATCAAAATTTTCGATCTCCCAAAATCGTTCAAGCTGGGCTTCGAGGCGATCTTCGACACAGATGAGGCTGGTTTGTGTTTGCATGGCGTCTGGCAGAGGATTTAATTTTCCACAAACGATATACCCGAGAACCGTTTTTTGCAGCGATGGGTAGCCAGTGTCAAGGTATATCTGCTGGTGTTCTAGAAGATCGAAAAATAAGGCTGCACCGATAATGATGTCCACACCTTGGCTAACATTGAATTGCGGATCAGCGAGGGGAAGATGACGAGGAATCTTCCAACGGGAAACATCGATGTGGTGACTCGGAAGAGAGATGGTAAGCTTCGGTAGAACCAAGCAGTCGAGGGATGTGCAGAAAGTTCCAAAGCGCGAAGCGAGATGTAATGTCACTCCATAATGAACGTTTACGGTAGACTGGCCGATTCCACTCACTGGTGAATTTACTTTCGTTCTCTTCAATTGCAGCCTTTGGCATAACGACTCGGATATGAAACTAGGTTGAGAACCACTATCAAGCAAAGCCCTTGCAAACTGGTAGTTATCGTTCACATCCTTCACTTTAATCACTGCCGTTGAAAGTAGTACTGTTGAATCACTACAGTTTCTTGTTTCTGCTTGTGCACTTTGGTAAGAGGTGGGAGGAGGAATATCTGTAACGATACCGGCGGAGATACGCGACGTTGAGGGGAGGAATTGATCGCGTGACACATTCGAACGTACCGACGATACGACTGGTGGTGAGGCAACCGAATGATCCTCCGGCGAGGAGTTTCGCGGCGACACGAGATGCGAGAATTGACTGAATTGTGACGGATTTGCTACAGCTGGTTTGCTAGAAGGTGCAGATGTTGACGTTGTGACAGATGGGGAGCTTACAGCCGCCGACATGGGAGGCAGATGTAACAACGAGTGGTGTTTTTTGGCGCAACTTTTGCATGACCCGCTGGAACAATTTTTCGCCAGATGAGACCCCTTTAAGCAGTTTATGCACAGACCCTGCTTCTTCGCTACTTCAAAGCGCTGATGTGGAGACAGGGCTTTGAAAGATTCGCATTGAAACAAATAGTGTGCGTTTCTGCAGCTTGCACACCTGGGAACGTTTTCAGAAACTACATGGGCGACAATATTTCGTGACTTCGACGGTTTTGTATCTGAATGGGTGGTTGCCGGTTGGGAGAGCTTCAAAGTTTGTACTATCCGTGACCTCCGGTGGATAAACTCGAGTAAGCTATGATATGTGGGCGCAACCTCAGTTGCCACGCGTGTCTCCCACTCACGGAGTGTAACAGCATCGAGACATTGACTCAACCGTTCAATGAGGAACGAGTTCCAGTGGCTTTCAACGTTCTCGAGTTTATCCAACAGTTGGACATGGCGGTCGAATTCGTCCGCCAGCTCTGCTAACCCTACAGCAGATTCCTTTTTTAAAGGAGGAATAGACAGTAGGGCTGACATGTGACGTTTTATCAACAGGCTCGGATTTTCGAACCGCTCCTTCAACAAATTCCAGGCAACTGCATAATTGTTGGCTGAAATCTCGAGCGACGAGATTATTCGAGCAGCTTCACCGGACAGAGTGGCCCGTAAATAATGTAGCTTTTGAACCGCTGTTAACTGCTGGTTCGTATGGATTAACGAAACATAGAGGTCACGGAAGGACACCCATTCATCAAGGTTGCCAGAAAACTCCCTCAATTTGATCTCAGGCAATCGAACGTTTGACGATATTGGATTTAGTACCGTCGCTTGACGCACTTGGTTTGAACTTGAAGGTAATTGAGGGAGTTTTGCTTGCAGCGCTGCCTTCAGTTCAAAGTAAAGAGTCTGAAAATTCTGTCGTTCCTCGGAAAACTCCTCATCTGCCTCCTCTAGCACTTCAATCTCATCTTGAACTTCTTCAAATTCGCGCCATAAATTATCGAGGCGCTCTATTCTAACTTTAACCTGACCCTCTTTCGTTGGGTCATACTCGTCATTGAACGCCTTTATCAAATTTGCTGACCCCAAAACGTTTGTACGACGGCGATGCAAAAGTTTGAGTTTCGTCTGTTTCGTCGTCTTCTTTGGAGGCGTCATGTTCAACCCGTCACCATAAAAAGAGATCTCAAATACCTGGTATTACTGCAACCTATTACCACTGATCACCCTAATATCCACTACGCTCCGGGTAGCTGCCTTCCGGCTGGGACGATGTCGGCTTCTTTGTTTACGACGGCGAATTCGGCTGATGTTGCTGATGCAGCTTCGACGATGGACAGAATGCTGGATCCTGGCGAGACGACAAGAACGCTGTGCAGCTCCGACCGAAACTTCGGTTCCAATTCCGGCGAGTTTCAACGCGACTGTGACGACCACGTGGTGGTTGAGGTTAGCTTTCACCTCCGACAGCTGCTGCAACGGGAAACGTTCCCGGGTTTCGGCACCACAATGATGACGACGACGACGACTTAATTCCGGAACTGGTCACTGTTACCGAGGATAACTGGATTTATCGACGGGACTGGCGATTCGCGACTCTAATCGCAACTTTCGGACTGGCCAAACGAAATTGATGGAGAAAGACAAAACTGCGTGTGGTTTGTTCGAGAACTTTTTACGAATGCCTTTATTTGACAGTAACCTCTTCTGGCTCTTACATGGATTCTGCAACGTAAATATTTCATAGGCGCAAAGTATTTGAAAGGTAGGTACTATAGGAAGTAATTCTTTTTAATTTCATAGTTTTTACAATTTCATTTCAATTAGAATTATCAAATTAAAGTTATGAAAGAATTTAAAGCTAAGTAACAATGGATTAACTTTCAGGTGCGTATTTTGATTTACTTCTCCTAACAGCATAGTTCCCGTTTGTTCCCGTTGCCGTGACTGGGAGTGCACGTAAATAGGAACGGATTGCGTGTCGTGCTAAGCTCTCACAAAAAAAAACAGAACTCTCACAAACAAACAGCACTCCATTCCCTTCATTTTGATTAGGATTTAAATGAAAGCTTACATAATGGCATAATGAAATTGATACTCTATATTGTCGGAAGTTTCTCCAAGGATTTCTGTAGAAAACCCTTCTTTCGATTTCCTTAAAAAAACAGTGGTTTATCGAAAAATCTTCCAAAAATTCTTTCGGATGTTTTTACAAGAAATCCTCCAGAAGTTACTTTACGAATGCTCTCAAAAAATTTTTCAAGAATTTAATTATACATGTATATCAGAGATTCATTCAAAAATTCCACCAGGGAGTCCTCCAAAAAATAAAATTAGAAAATCTTGTACTGATTGCTTCGGAGAAACCTCAATTATTTTTTTTTTAATTTTCCTTTGGAAAATTCTTACGATATTCTTCCAATTTTTGATCAGAAATTCATCAAAAATCACTCAGATATACTTTCAAAGATTTCTTTTGTATTCAGAAAACTTTCAAGGGTTTGCTTTTCAAATGTTTACAGAAAATCTTTCCAAAGTTCCTCAAAGCGTTCTTGCAAAAATTCATCTAGAGATTTCTACAAGGATTTCATTTGAAATCCTACAGACATTCTTTCTAGAAATATTCCTGAGATTCGTTCGGAAATTTTTCGACCGATTCTTTTAAAAAATCTTTCATGTGCTGTTTCTTGAAGTATCACATGGAATTGTTCAGCAGCAGAAGTTCCACAAAGATTTTTTTATGAAATCTTGCATGCATTGCTTCAGTTCTTCAGTTCTCTATAATGTTCATCACAAATTATTTAAGAAATTCTTTGATAAATTCATGCAAACATGACTTCAGAAATTCCCTGATATTCATTGGTTTCCCACGAACTTTTTCGGAAAATCCATCATATTCCTTCAGAAATTCTCCCGCGGGTTTTTCAGAAAATCTTTCAAAATGATTTTCAAAGTTTTCGCCAAGGATTTATCAAAAATCTTCGCCAACGATTCCTACAGATTTTTCCCAGAAACAAAATTCTATCCCTGGTTTTTTGAAGATTTTTTTTTCAGGAACGATTTCTCTGGAGATCTTTTCAGACATTTTTGATAGGAATTAATTTGATAATCTCACAGGGATTCTCCAGAAACTCCTCCAGAAATTCATTCCCAAAATCAATTTGAAATTCATTCGGAAATTTTTTCCACAAGCTTTAAGAATTTCTACAGAAATTTTCTATGGGATTCATTAGCAGAACCTCGCATAGGTTGCTCCTTTTAGTATTCCTTATAACATTCTCCATGAAATTTCTTAAAAGAGAACTTCAGGAAATTATCACGAAACTAATGCAGAGGCTTGTTCATGAAATATTCTGGGGATTCCTTTAGAAATTCCATTCGAATTTCAAATTTTCTCCACCAATTGTTCGCAAAACTTTAAACTTCCTGTTTGCTTCCGAAAACGTTGCATTGTAATTAAAAAAAATCTCAAAGAATTGTTTTCTGAAAATCTTGCAGTCGTTCCAAACTCTTGAATTCGTTCAAAAATGTCTACATACAGGGGATGACCGAAATATGTGGGATAGGCAACAAGTCACATTTACAACACCACACAAAAATTACTAAATGTGTTCTTCTTTTAATCCAAATAGGTGCTAATATATCTTATTATAGATATCTTGAGAACAAAAGTAGAAAACCTTTGGATATCAAAAGTAAAATGTTACGACATTGATGTAAAAAATTTTTTTTTTTTGAAAAAGATCCAAAAAATGTTAATCTATCACAACTCTTTTCAACTTTCAAAAAGTACCTTTGTGTTGAGGACTTGTAAAGCATTAATATATTGTTAATAAACGTTCAAAATCTCATTTAATTCGGTTCACTGGTTTCTGGAATATGACAGTTCAAAAAAGTTGTCTAAAAAATAGTGTTTTTCGAGAACGGTTTTAGCTTCACAAAAGATCAACCAATCGAGCTCAAATGTTTACCAATGATGTACATATATAATAGGTTGACAAACAGTCAACATTTGAGAATTTTCGATGTACTGTATGAAAAGTTACAGCATGTTGAACTTTTTTGTAAAAGAAAAAAAGTTGCCTATTTAAAACATTTTGGCCACCCCCTAAAGATTATTTAAGTAAATCTAGCATATAATGTTTCAGAAATTCCACGATGAATTTCTTTAACGATTCCTCAGGTTCCTATATGAACTCATCTGAAGATTCCTCTCGATTTTTTTGCAAGGATTCCTCTAGAAAACCTTCCATGAATATTCTCAAAAAGGGTTTCAAGATACAGGGGATAGACAAAATGATCGGGACAGGCAAAATTTGCACTTTTCAAACATTGTTCAACTAGCTGTAACTATTCGAAAAGTGTATCAAATATTCTTAAATTCAACTAGTTGTGTATTAAATAATCCAAATTTTCAACATTGTTTCAAAATTCAAGACCCAAATTATAGTTCATTTAATTTGCCACTAATTGACTTATATATAAATGTGTTTTGAAGGAAAGTAACAACATAGCAGCCAATAAATTGAAAAAGTAGGTAATGGGATCCACTTTAAAAATAGATCATTTTACTAAAACATCGTGAAATAAATTAAATCGCTATAACTTTTTGTATTGTTGAAAATTTCAAGTAAGTCAAACGTTTTCCAGAGTTCATTATATAAGTCATAATTGGTCAAAATTTCATTGCATTCGGTTAATTGAATCCGGAGATATAACAGCTCAATGTTGGCTATCGGATAATTATACCCATTTCATGAATTTTTATAACTTCTTTGAGAAAAGCCTGATCTTTTCCAAATTTGAATCACTGATACACAACTAGTTGATGAACTTACAGTGAAAATTTGAAAATATTTGATGCATTTTTCGAAAAGTAACAGCTAGTTGAAAATTTTTTGAAAAGTGAAAATTTTGCCTGTCCCGATCATTTTGTCTATCCTCTGTATACCCGGAAGAACTTCCGGAAGATTTTACCAGATTCTTGAGCTTGAGCTTGATTGACCGCCCGCAGTTGCTACTCCAGTATCGCCAGATCAGCTACACTCACACAAGGAACCAATGAGATTAGCTACTTGGGACTAACAAGCATCTCCAGTGTGTGAGCGTTGGTGGTCTTGTAATTTTAGGCGACAATGGCGCCTGCTGCGTCAGGTTGCAGGTCAATGGGGAAGGGGAGGGAAGTAATGATTGCAATTGCTTGCCCACATCAGGCCGTTGAATCCTCTGCGCCTGCACAAGGTCATGCGGATGTTGGTGTGTTGGTGGGAAAATGTTTATTTTTGGCACATGGATCATGCATTGGTGCAAGCATGCCAGGCGTAAAACGATAGATTGTGTGAAGATTACTGTGAAGCGGCACAGTCCGCTTGGTTGCATAACTTGTAGGCGTTATATCATAAACTGACACTGTGCTGTGATGAAAGTTGGAAGGAAGGGAAACGGCTTTTTTTTCGATCCGTTTCAGGTTCTAGAGATCGCTACGAACATACGAATATACATGAGATGTATATGTAGGAGAGTGAGAGTGAGAGAGAATGTAGATAGAAAGATACAAAGTAGGAGGAAAGGGACGAGCCAGGGATTGAACCCAGGACCTTCTGCATATGAATCAGAAGCGGTAGTCACTAGACCACCAAGCTCGTCCTTTCGGGAGATTTTACCAGATTCGTTCACAAAATCAAAAATTGAGGAATTCCCTCATAATTTTCTTCAAAGTTGTTCGTTAGAAATTCTTTCAGACTTCTTCAAGGATTCTTCCAAAAATCATCTGGAGCTTCTTGTGGAAATTTCTACAAATTTTTCATAAAAACCTTTTATGGGTTCTTTCTCAAATAAATTAATGAACACCTTCACAATCTTCTATAGGATTTTCTTCAGGAAATCTTTCACGAATCCTTTTAGAAATTTGTATACGATTCAGTTCATAAAATCATTCAGAATTTAAAAAAAATGCTCCAGTGGTGCCTTTCATAGATTCTTTAGGAATTTTTAGATATTCTACAAAAAAACTTTCACCTTTAGAAATTGCTTCAAGGATTCCTCCACAAGGAATCTTCTAGGGCTTACAAAGAGTCTTCCAAAGATTGTTCCGGAAAATTCCTCCATCTAGTTTCTCCGAGTGCTCCTTTATGTATTTTTTTCAGAAATTCCTCCAGGATTTCCATCAAAGATTTATCTAGATGTTTGTTCACGGATTCCTTCAGGAATTCCTCAAAAAAATCGGTCAGGAATTTTATCATGGATTTTTTTTATCAAAAGTTCTTCTAAAAATATCTCAAGAGGTTTCGTTAGGTCCATCTGTGGTTTCCAAGGAATTTCTTCGGTATTCCGCAGGAGTTTCTGCATAACCCGAGCAGAAGAGAATATCAACAGCATAATAAAATATGTTATTTTGATATAATAACTGTATAATGGAATCAGTATTTTTTATGTTATTAACATATCTTATTACGTTATAAACTTGTCTGTCATAGGCGGCAAAATAACAAGAATCATAACAAAAAAATTTTCCTGGAAGACCAATTTAATAACATGTTTTGTTAGGTTCAATAACAATGATTCGTGCAGAGAATTTGAAAAACTCGTTATTGTTCTATTATAGTTCAACACATATTTGAACATTTTCAATAGAAGAATGATAACAAGACTTGACCTACAACAAATTATATAATTCATGATACAATTGAAATGTTATTTACCCAAGTAACACAGAAAACATCTTTGGAAATTAAAATTCCCAAAGATGTATTATATATGTACTATAAGTGAATTCTCAAACAATCAGTGTCATAGACAAGCTCTAATTATGTTATTCGATAACAAACACAAAACCCAACCGCAGTCTTGCTCATGGGCTTTATAAACGTATGGAATACGTTCGTTAAACAAATATGCAACATAACTGGATATAATATTTACGTTTTCACATTTAGCGGTTTTTATTATCAATAATCACTTTTGATCACTTTGAAAACAAAATCACTTTGACTTAGTAATCTGCCAATGCACCCAGCCTTCTGATCTCCGCAAGACTAGGTCAACCCACGTTGTCCACACAGCTGGCCCAGCGACATTCTATACCTCCCAAAAGACCAGGAACACTGCAAGCAAGCTCCGTTTTTTTTTTATCCCAAATGTGCCTACTGTAATCCACAAAGAAAATTATATTCCAATATGTTTTTGGCAGCATCATACGGTATATGTATCGGATACAACTGCATATGCAGTGGCAGTGTTCTTCCGGGAGTGTTTTGTTGACCTTCCGACTCGTGCAGCCTTGCTTATTTTGAAACGGAACACTAAAATTGCCCCGGTGGTTTTCAAGATATAGAAATTTCACAGAAACTAAAAATAAAAATACTGACGCGCCTTTGGGCAGCAGTGCGATTGTTGACAAAAACACATTTTGACGTTTTGATAGATTCGGGAGTCGCTACACAAATATGTTGTAATACAGTTTTTTAGCTGTTGCGTTGATTACTGCAAAATCAAATAATAACATGTTTGTGTTTATGTTGGAAAGAAGCTATCAAGACGCATTATTAACGTTGATAAAAGATCTATTACATTTCATTTCTGAGATTCTCTCTGAATGTAATTTTAACGCTATTTTAACTATGCTTGTACAATCCAAGAGCAAGATTAATAGAAATGTTTTGGTTTCTATGAAAAATAATTATGATTACAGTGCTGGCTAAATATATGTGGATGCAAACTTCAAGTTATGCATTCATTTCCTTGCTTGGTGAGGAATATTAAGAAATATTGTTTTTTAATTCTAAATATGGAAATCTTATATGAGCGATAATTATTAGTTCTAAGAGTAATTCGTCATATCTTCCATTCATACGTGTATCACCAAAACTTAAATTATTACCAATATCTTTGATCGGCACTGTGAGTTTCACGAAGTGTCCGCCATATTTTTTACTTCACTCGGATCAGTAAAAAAAATCTACAAACCAGGATTATTGCGTTAACTTATGATATATTTTTTAATCATTTCAATGGCGCTCAAATTATGCAAAGGTAAAATGATTGGTTTCACAATAAATCTTCAACAGCATGACGAATTATGATCACCATCTTTATGAAACTTATTTATAATTATTTAATTGATATATGTTATTCTGTTTGATACTTTTTGTTGTTTTTTCCTGCATTTTATTTTCAGATACCTTGTTTTATGAATGATTTTCTATGCCCGTACTGATGTTTCAAGCTTGACCTTTGGTATCGCGATGGACTCCCTTGATGGCTTCGGCTCCGATATGGAATTACTCCGGATGAGTCTGATTTTTATTCCTTTTATTATAACGTTTTTTTTAGAAAAGATAAAGAGGTTTTGTGCCTCTTTGAGGAAGATTTCAAATGGAAATCACCTCAAGCGGGCTTTTCCCTCTTCTAAATTTTAGTTAAAATAAATAAATAAATAAATAAATGATCACCATCTCTCTGCCTAAGCATTTCAGAATTTATTTTCCGAAAAGTAAACGGCCATTAACGTCTTCACTTATATATCACCATTTTTTTTCGTGCACTTAGCAAGTGTAAATTATATTATTATAGTTTTTTGGAAAATTTCTTCCCTTCAAATATTGAGGTTCTTAAAAAGATTTGTTTGTTACAAAAAGGTATTCTGCAAGCTATATCGCTTTTAAATGACTTAATTGTAACATATGAGTATGTTATGTAGTATAAGTATTTTCTGTTAGTTCACTCTAAAAAAATCTCAATTTTGATGGTGACGTAATTAAAGAAATTGACTTAATAGTTCGTGACATAAACAAAAATAAGACAAATTTTTAAGTCTTCGGAGACGTGAACGCCGAGAAACTCATTGTCGGATCTGTTTCAGACATGTTGGACATACTTTTAAGCGTTTGCCAGCAACATTCAAACCAAAGACTTACTTTTCAGTTTCATGTGCCAAAAATTTACATGACCCATAACGCAATTCAACCGCGCAATGTTTGTTGACAATGAAACGTCAAACTCCGTCGGTTGTTTGCTGAATCTTTTCCGAGTTGTGATCACTACATTTATTAATCTAATTGTGCAGTGGTCCAGGACATACGAGCGACGAGCGACAGCATACGGAATACTACGATTTTCTTGGATGCAGTTGACAATTATTGGCATAGAGAGAAGCTGTAATGTGCCTATGTGGAGGAGGAGGCCTTCCGGAATGTGTTTACGCGGAGGAGGATGTCTTCCAGATCACGCGATTTTTAATAATTGGAAAATAGATATTTTATAATACTGTTGCATCTGAAGCTATATAAACTTAATAAAGTGTGTTTAGATAGTATTTCTAGTCTTTATTACATTTGAATAGAAGAAAAACCTGGGTAGTGAGCTCTGAAAAAAGAAGAGATTGATCATTGAGGTTAGGTTAACGACAGAAGACGCTTGTTGTAAAATTACAAGCTCGCTTGAATCCGCATCGAGTAAAAATAATAACAGACTTAATTTTGTGTCATTTTGCTCGCTGCTATATGTCGGAGTTTAATGACACAAAATTACATGGGTATTTCGAAGTGTGTTGATTAATCTAAAATTAGCTTAATTTCAACTTAAGAATGTGATTGTATTATCTGAGTATTTTGTCAGTCTTAACTACAGACAAATAACTTGATGATTAATGATGCGTCATGTGTGAACGACATCACAATACATTTTATGTATGTGTATGTATGTGTATCACAATACATTTTATATAACTTGTAAGATGTTTTATAAGCCGCCATTTTTTGCGCTGTTTTGATTATACAAGTGTCTAAAATCAAGTAAATAATGCAAGAAAAATACAGTAGATTATGTATTAAACGTTGATTTTTTACTATTATATAACAAGTGGTGTTACTTGGGTAGTTGATGAATCTCAAAAACTTGATCATAGCAAAATAAGATTGTCCAACAAAACATGTTATAAAAAAGTAATAATTCGATAAGTTAATAATAACAAATTATGATATAAAAACAGGCTATATGATTCCGTTGTTATGAATTTGATATTCTCCTCTGCTCGGGAAAGTTCTCCTTTGATTTCTTCAGGAATTTTCCCTAAATTCGTCCAGATGATTCTCCAGGAATTGTTTCAAGAATTCTTCCGAAGATTTCTACAAGAATTTGACTATAAATTTCTTCACAAATTATTTCAGGAACTGATTTGGAAAATCTAAAAAATATGTATAATTTATTAATTTGTAAAAATTTCACGAGTATGATTTCTTCTGAAATTTCTCCGGAGATTCTTTCGGAAATGTCCCTCAGAATTTCCCACCAGAATTCTTCCACCGGTTCCTAACCGGACCCATTAGAACATGCCCATGGTCGCCCAACCTTTCGTCTATCCGGAATCACCAAGAAGGCATTTCTTTGGAGAACTTTTACATATAAGACTGTTCACTGTTCAATTGAATGTTATGTTATATTTTGAAGTTATATTTTTTTGTAAATGAAAACAATTAAGAACATTATGTTTTTATTTTTATTAATTTTAATCCATTTAATTCATCAAGGAACCGTTTGTTCTTAGTTTGCACTATATTTGCTCGAAAAGCAGTTCGTTGAAAATTACTAATGCAGATTATTCATTCCATTGATGAACTAAACTAGATACCATTCGAAACTGTTGAAACCAGTTTGCATTCGTAACTTCGTTTGAACGGGTTGCACTTTACCACTTTGCAGATCAGCACGTGTAGTACCGTCGTCGGTACCATCATCGCATGCATCGTCCAGTTAACTCATTATCAGGAATTTGAGGTTTTCGCTGCATCCAAGCTTTTACGCTTATCAGTCCAACTAATGAAAGTCAGCGAATTGCTTTTAATCCCGTTAATTTGTGAGAGAGTTGGAAGATCCAGCTGGTAGTGTGCTGTGGGTGGGATTTTGGGAATGTATAGACTAAATGAATAATTTGAATCATCAAATGAAATAACGAATGGGCTGAATTTACCGCAATTACTTTATTACTTAGCAAAAAAACATTTCTTTTGTTATTTCTCATAAAACATATTATTAACATCATCTTTTTTGAACTGGTACAAGTCTCTTAAATAAAAGCAAATCAATCAACTGGTACAACCATTTTACTGTCAAAATTAATCTTCAACTGGAACCATAACTGATAGGCTTTCTTACAACTACATTGAACGAGAAATGCATAAACGCAAATAATTTATGAAGTTTATCCAATCCACTACCTGCTATACTTATTCTATACCATAAGAGCTATGCCACAACGTTATGTTTATACAAACCAATAGTGGTTCAAGAGAGAACACCGAAATTGGTGGCTAATTTCCACTGGGAAAATCGTCGTTAATTCGTTCTGGTGAAAAGTGAACTTTCAACAGCAATGGAAGCGCACTGTGAAAGCCACACATTTACGACCGGCGAAGCTTTGTTTCGCTCTCAAGTCAATGAAGACCCGGGCCGGGCCCTCCACTGACTGTTGTAAGACGCCAATTTGGTCCGTTCGCTTGAATAGACTTTATGGCCGGGCAGTGAGCTCCCAAGCTGCGGGAGCAGCGATAGTCCTTCATAATCCTCGTCGATCCACCGTCGTCGTCGTCCCATCTCTCAAACGTTCCGCGGTTGAACGAGAACGAAAGTTGCGCCCGTTGGAAATTAAAAGCTGTAAAAAGCTTGTGCACTTTTCCACAGATCTTCGCTCGCTCTCCTTCTCTGGCAGCAGCAGGGGCAAGTGCGAAAACTCCTCCGGGGGCACTTACTTTCCTATTCAGTTCTCCATTTACAGCAATTCGGGCCAGCAGAAGCACTTTACAGCTATTGCTTTAAATCTCCGGGCCAGCTTTACTTGCACTTACACTTGCTCTGCCATCATCGGAGGAGCAGAGGTCCGATAGCAGGAGGACCTTCCCATGCTTCATCAGGTTCGTCCTTGGCTTGCATCTTACTGACTGAGCATAGTGAGGTCAGCTTCAAAAATGTGATGGACAAAACTTCGCATGATTCTCGGAGACGAAGAAGAAGAAGAAGCTTTCAGTTCTGAACCATTTGAGCACATCAACTAAAAGCATTCTGAATTGTACTTAGGTAGGTACCAAATTTGCGCTGGCAAATCTCGTCTAAATTTCGAATCAAAATTTGAAACCAACTGCAGCACTGTTGTTGATAGTTTCTTCCGAGAAAGTTGGTCCCCCTGCATCAAGAAATCAGAACGAATGTTGATGGCAGTAAAGTTTATGAGAGAACGGAAAGGCAAGTCATTGACTGCAGCAGCAGCCCTGGGGCTAGAACGATAGCACCAGCCAGCAGTCTCTGCCCCCCGTATCAGGTGGGCCATAGTTCTTCTACGTCGTCGCCGTACATCACGTTTTACGACCTCCCATTCCTAGTTGGCTGTCAGTCAGTCAGCCAGTCAGTCAGTGGTGCTGCACAAACTTCGAGCTTTGCACCACCACCATAGGCGCATATCGACACAGAAGGGCGGGAAAAATTGGCAGAAAAGCCCGCTTTCCAAGGTCAGAATGTCGTTTTGATAGCCTGAGGCCTCAGGCCCAAGCATAACAGCCTTTCGAGAAAATGGGAACTGTCGTCTAACTAGGCGAAACGGTTCCCTTTTTCATAAGATGGAATTGATAGGATTCTACGAGGATATCGAAATGAGGATGGTAAATGATGGAGCATGTCCTGTTGAGGTTTTACATGTTTTCGTTTTGTCTCGTTAGTTTTATTAGTTTTATATCTTCAGGCGTAATGATTCTATGCGAAATAAAGTATAAGTATCCTTATTTTTCCTTAGTCTCAATGTTCATTCTATTTTAAAAACAGACGTTAAAACACAGTTTGTTTATATTCTTTTGTTTAAATACATACAGGGGGTGGCCAAAATGTTTGGGATAGGCAACTTTTTTTTTCTCTCACAAAAAAGTTCAACATGCTGCAACATTTCATAGAGGCATCAAATATTCTCAAATTTTAACTCTTTGTCAACCTATTATATGTGCATCATTGGTACAAATTTGAGCTCGATTGATTAATCTTTCGCGAAGTTATAACCGTTCTGGTAAAACACTTGACAAATGTCTGCTCATGCCTTATAAAAAATCTTTGACGTTTCATAACTTTGTTGTTTTCGATGCAGAATTTCGCCAGCTTTCTGGGATGTTCTCAGGAATTATTTTCGCGATTGTGAGATTACTTTAAGAGTTTCCAAATTCCTTCAGAAATTTCTTCCGAAATGTATCGAGAAATTCGTTTCGAGATTTCTCCAGAAATTCCATCTGAGATTATCCCATTCATTTTATCTACAGGGGATACTCAAAATAACTGGGACAGGTAAAATTTTCACTTTTCAAAAAATATTCAACTAGCTGTAACTTTTCGAAAATGGCATCAAATATTCTCAAATTTTAACTGTAAGTTCATCAACTAGTTGTGTATCAGTGGTCCAATTTTGGAAAAGATCGGGCTATTGTACACGAAGTTAGAAAGATTCTAGGAAAAGGTAAAATTATCCGATAGCCAACTTTGAGCTTTTATATCCCCGAACTCAATGAACCGAATGAAATGAAATTTTGATCATTTATGACTAGTATAATGAGCTATTAAAAACTTTTGACGTAACTTAAAAATCTTCACACGAAAGAAAATAATAACGATTAGATTATTTTTCTAATAAAACACCAATTTATCCAAAACTTCATCATCGTTTCAAAATTTGAGATAGTAATTATAGTTCATTTAAATTCCCTCTAATGGGCTTGAATATATTTATGTTTCGTAGGAAAGCAACCAAATGGCCTGCATTAAATTGAAAAAGTAATGGGATACATATGAAAAATAGATTAATTTACTAAAAAAACATAGAATTAATTAAATCGCTATAACTTTTTTTTCTTAATAATAATTTCAAATAAGGTCAAATATTTTTCAAAGTTCATTATATAAGTCTTACATGATCAAAATTTGATTGCATTCGGATAATTGAATCCGGAGATATAATAGCTCAAAGCTGGCTATCGGATAATATTACCTTTTTCTAGAATCTTTCTAACTTCGTGTATTGTATATGTATGTATGTATGTATGTATGTATGTATGTATGTATGTATGTATGTATGTATATATGTATGTATGTATATGTATGTAGATATGTATGTATGTATGTATGTATGTATGTATGTGTATATGTATTCCAAAATTTTACCACTGATACACAACTAGTTGATAAACTTACAGTAAAAATTTGAGAATATTTGATGCCCTTTACGAAAAGTTACAGCCAGTTGAACACTTTTCGAAAAATGAA
Source organism: Aedes albopictus (assembly GCF_035046485.1). Lineage (NCBI taxonomy): Eukaryota > Metazoa > Arthropoda > Insecta > Diptera > Culicidae > Aedes > Aedes albopictus. Next base: position 16,762,309 of record NC_085138.1, read on the forward strand.
AATTTTACCTGTCCCAGTTATTTTGAGTATCCCCTGTAGGATTTCTGCAGGCGTTCCTACGGTGGTATCCCAGGGTTTCTCTGGAAGTTTCTTCTGTGTTTTCACGAGATACTTCATTGGGTTCCTTAAACAGTTCTCTCTGCGATTCTTTCAGGATTGAGCTTCCTACTAAGATTCCAAAGGGTTCTGTTCACAAGAGTTTCAGGAATATTCTGGGATTTTTATTTCTGGGTTTGCTTCCGGGATCTGTTCCACGATTCCTCCAGGAATCCCTTCCGAGTTTCACTAAATAGTTTTATTTGGAATGTTTTTTAATGGTTTTTCTGGGATTTTTAAAAAGGAAGTTTTAGAAAACTGAAATCCCGGAAAGAACTAGTGGGAACAAGAAGAAATAAATTTCCTTACAAAGTTGAGTGAGGAATTCCTCAAGAAATTATTGGAGGAATTTCTCCTGGAACTCCTGTAGAAACTTTATAATGAACTTCTTGGATAATTCCATTAATAATGCCATTAACTTCGGAAGGATTGCCATCCTGGGAAATCTAGGAAAATTTCTGAATGTACTTCTGATGAAGTTCCATTAGGAACCGCAGAAAATCCAGAAGGGACTCTAGTAGGAAAAGAGTTTCTAGAGAAATCTTAAATGGAGTTCAAAAAATAATCAAAAAGCAGCATCTGAATTCTGGAAGGAGTTGTCGGAGGAATCCCAAAAGAAGTTTCCGAAGAATCCTGTAAGAAGTTCCTGGAGGAATCCTGGAAGATATTATTGGAGGAACCTTGAAAGGAGTTCCTAATCTTATCTAATTTAATCTCAAATAAACTAATACAAACGCGGCCAGTACGGGAAAGCATCATAGAAAAAATAGGTTAGATTACGCCTAATTGTTTCTCTTGTCAATATTGATGCATATGGCATACTCAAAGTATAGCAGAAGCGTCAAAGTTGCCAGGCCTACTGCGTTGTATTTGTCGCAAAGTTGATTCTATGAAAAGCCTCGTCTTTAAATCAAATACTTTGGTTCAACGTCGAAACAATTCTCGAATCTGCAGAGGCAGAAGAACGCGTTTGCATACCCAAGCAACACACATGTTATAATAGAGTTACGACAGCGCAAGTTTTGGTTGTATAGAAGTTTATTTTACGTAATTCTAACATTGTGTTGAAATAACGTAGAATAAACTTCTATACCACCAAAACTTGCGCTGTCGTAACTTTTATATAACATGTGTGTTGCTTGGGTACCGTACCGTGGCCGTACCGGAGCTGAGGAGAATATCAAATAAATAATTACGAAATAACATAACCTGCTTTTATATCTTGGTTTGTTATCATTATCTTTTCAAGGCATTACTTCTCCATAACATATTTTGTTGGGCAATCTTATTTTGTTATGAGCAAGGTATTGGTATACATTCATTAAATAACATTTAAATAATATGTTTTGTTGAAAAACAAATTTAGTTATTATTGAACTATAGAGTGTGCATAAATATTTAATCATCAATACCACAATGATAACAAGTTTTGAAATCAAAACTACATCATTAGATTTACGTTGTTTTCAGCATTCCGTGATGGGAAGCTTATGCATAATTTCTCATCTGCTCACCTTCCTCTTCTCTCTGGCCTTACATCCTAACTGATAGCATACCAGATTCACAGTTTAATGTTTTAGTGACATACAGTGATAGACATTCGTTTAGCCGAGGCTAAAAAAATTAAAAAAAAAAGCCAGGAAACTCATACAAAAGATTTTATGATAAAACTTTTTTATCGTAGTGATAGTATATCTAGTACTGTTTTATAAAAATGTGATACACCACACTTACATATACACTGAAACAAAAACGAGGGTAAAAACCCTTCAAATGTCATTTTTTTGCCTAAACATTCGTTTATCCGAATTGTACAATTTTTAGAATTCGATAATAAAAAACTATCAAATTTCGAAAAATATCCAACAAAGTCATTTTGTATGATGATCTGCATTATAGATCGACTTGTAAATCATGAGTTAGATCGTTTTTGGAAGTGTTGCCATATTAATTTTGCATGCATCTTATATAAATGTCATAGTATTTTAAATGTTTCTCAATTGAGATTTGATGTAGTTATTTTTATCGGAAATGTTTCAAAAAAATCTAATGAAAGTTTCATGACCAAAGCAGGTTGAAATTTTGCGAAAAACAATGTTTTTAACAGAAAAAAATAACACCATCAAAAAACATCAACCTTAAAAAAACCACGTATTTAAGTATTGTTTTGATGAAATATGATGGTTTCACTTGCATAAATCACAGCGTTTACTACTATTACGTCTTCTATTAGCTCCCAATATCTTCTAGACTGTATTCTGGCTGGAATAATATACATTGGACGGCTTATATTTTGAGAAATGGCACCGAAAGTATTCAAATTTCTAGCATGAACTACTTGTTTCGTAATTTAGACATTCTTTTCAATTAAATCATGTTAAAAATAAATGTGGTTCACAACTAAGACTCATTTATAATATATTTCTTCAGATTGAACGAAATAAGTCAATTATTGAACCAAATCTTGCATTTTTGTATGAGCATCTGCTTTTGAATAAACAGGGTACACAAAATCTGACACTTCTTGCAGTTCTTTCACTTTGCAGTCTTCTAACTCATTTAGTAATGGTAGTATCAAACAGGTATACTCCACATGCATAAGGGCACGTATTTATTTCAATGCAGAACTATTTATTTTAGCTTTTATCAATCCCATTTTAAAGTTTAACCATCCAAAACCAATATACTTATTTTTTCCATGACATTTTATGCAATAATTTGAACATTTCTGACAATAATTCTGTGCCATATTTTCAAAACTGCTAATCTAGCTTACGTTTGAGTGTTTACAGAAATCAGTTTTCTTGAATAAATTTGTTTATCGTCGCTTCTCCTTATCGGGACATTTTTTATAATATTTCTCTGAATTTCACTAATAAAAAAAACTTTCAAGGTCAAATATCTTGCCAACACGTCATAAACTAAATGCCTTGGAGTATATTCTAGAAATATACTCACGAAATTGCAAAAAATCTATTGAAAACCAATTTTTCATTAACCTCGGCAAAACGAATGTCTAGGCAAAAAATGAAATTTGAAGGGTTTTTACCCTCGGTTTTGTTTCAGTGTATATGTAAGTTTAATGTATCACATTTTTATAAAACAGTACTAGATATACTATTACTACGATAAAAAAGTTTTATCATAAAATCTTTTGTATGAGTTTCCTGACACTTTTTTTGTTCTCGGCTAAACGAATGTCTATCACTGTAGATAGTAGAGTCCACATTGATCAGCGGAGTTGAGCGACATGTATCCAAAAGAACATGATTTCACGATTCCAATAACGCCAACGAGCCATTTTACAAGATGTTTTGGATCATTTGGTAAAATTCAAGGAGGAACTTATTGAAAGATTTAATAGAAAAATAACATAAACTTTAGACTAGTCTTCTGGGGAAATTCAAAGAATTGGTTCGATTATGGTGGAGAGAGGGGGCACTCTATCTCCCTCGTGGCATTTACCATACCTTATATTAAACATAAGGTACATTATTTTATTTCAGGTATATTGTAATAATAACTAATTTTGTTTTTAAATAATTGTCAATAACATAGAAAGTTCAAAATTTGTTATTGAAATATTTTTATATTCATTATTATTAAGTTGTTATTGAAACCAACAAAACATGTTATCAAATTGGTCTTCCAGGAAATTTTTTTTGTTACGATTTTTGTTATTTTGCCGCTTATGACAGACAAGTTTATAATATAATATATTATGTTAATAACATGAAAATAACTGATTCCATTGCTCAGTTATTTTGCCAAAATAACGCATATTATTATGGGGTTGTTATTTCCTTCTGCTCGGGTACAGGTACCTTTATTTAAATTCTTTCCATTTTCTTACTTTCTACCTCCTAGGGTAATTGGCCAATTGTTGAACGGTTAGTAATGGAATTTTTGTTTTGTTTTGTTTTTACATGTTTAATTCTACGGCAATATAGGAATACCCAGTGAACACCTAGATCCAGTCATTACTTATACTTCTAATTGAATTTCATTTCCCTTAAACTCAATTTTCTAAGAGAAAATAGAACATTTGTATCGAATGTCTGGAACCCAAATGCCAAATGTTCAACGCTTCCTTGAGCTGGCTCACCCTAATGTTTACCGATGCTCGCTAATTGTTGAACGGTTCATTCCGGTAGTTGACATTTCAAATTATCTGTTAAAAATTTATCTGATTTTAATTTTCAAGTTTCATGGAAGTTTCTGAAAGGTTCCAGATGATTTCTCCCGGGGTTCCCGGGGTTTCCTGAGGGAACGACCATAAATTACGTTACGCAAAATTTGCCCATATTCAACCCACCTCCAACCACTTCTTGAATGAGAGCTCCAACATTTTTGTATGGGTTGTCACACTTTGCTGAACCCCACGTCCCCCTCCCCCATCAAAGCGTGACGTAATTTATGGACGTTCCCTTAGGACTTTCAAGCGGGTTTCAGGGATATTTCACAGGAGTTTAAAGGATTTTCAGGGGGTTTGAGGTGGGCTCCGGAGGGATTTCCAGGGAATTCAGGGGGAACTTAGTGAGCTTCTAGGTGGACTTTTAAGGTAGCTTCACGGGCTTTTAGAAAAGTTTCAAGGCTTTTCAGGGTTTGAAAAGATATCAGGGACATATCCCTTGGAACCATGAGGGAACGCTCCTAAAACCCACCGAAACCCGCTGGAACGTTTCTGAAACCGCATCGAACTCCTCTGAAAAACCCTGAAATCCCCTGGAACATCCATGGAACCTCCTAGAACCCCCTGGAACACTCCTGAAACTTCCGGGAACGCCCCTGAAATCCCTTGAAAACCCCTAGAACGCTAATACAACCCCCTGCAACCCGCTGGAACATCGTACAACGTCCATGAAACCCCAAGGAACACATCTGAAAGCCCCTGGAAGGCCCCTTGAACCACATGAAACCCTCTGGAACACTCTTGAAACTCACTGGAACACTTCTGAAGCTTCTATAAAACCCTTGGAACGCAGCTGAAACTCCCTGAAACCTGTTGGAACACCCTGTAACGTCCCTGAAACTCCAAGGAGCACCTCTAAAAGCTTCTGGAATGCCTGGGACCCATTTGAACACCCTTGAATATCGCTGAAACTCACAGAAATGCCTTTGAAATTCTTGAAAGGGTTCTGAAACACCTTGAAAACCCCTGGAACGCTTCTGAAACCCGCTGGAACACTCTGGAATGTCTCTGAAACCCTATGTAACGCATCTGAAACACCCCTGGAATACTCCTGGAGGTCCCTGGAGTGCTTGAACATTCTTGGAACGGTCGTGAAACCCACTGAAACACACTGGAACCCTCCAGAAATTCCATGGAACGCCCTAAAACCCTTGAAACCCCATGAATCGTCCATGAAACCCCCTGAAACCCCTTGATTGCCCCTGAAACACTCCCGAAACCCACTGGAACACCCTGGAATGTCCCTGAACCCCCGTGCAACGACCCAAAACCCCCTGGAACTCCCATGAAACTCCCTTAAACGCCCCTGAAATTCCTTGAAGAGGCCTGAATCGCTCCATCTCTGAATCTTCTATAAAACCCTTGGAACGCTGCTGAAACCTCCTGAAACCCCCTGAAACCCGATGGAACACACTGTAACGTCTCTGGATCTCAATGGAATGCTCCTGGAACGCCTCCCTGAAACCCCTAAAAATCCTTGAAACCCCCTGGAATAGCCTTAAAACTCATTGGATCGCTCCTGAAACCCTGCCCCTGGAACGCTCCTGAAATCCGCTGGAACACCCTGAAACGTCCCTAAACCCCCATGGCACGGCCCCCATGAAACTCCTTGAAAAGACCTGAAACGCTCCTTAAACCCCATGGAACGCTTGAAAACTCTTGGAACACTCCTGTAACCCACTGAAACACACTGGAACGCCCCTGATATTGCATGTAACGCCCTGAAACCCCCTGGAACACTTCTGGAACGCCCCTGAAACCAAGGTTGTTAATCGATAAATTATCGTTATCGACGATAAAGTTAACGTCTGTTATCGTTTATCGTCGATAACGATAACATCTTCAGGCGGAAACGTCATCGCGATACAGTTAACTGTGGAAATTATCGACTCGATAACGTCTGCAAAAATTTTCTTCGCGGACTGACCCGTTGTTGATGCCATCACTAGGGTAACTAGATTTATCGCAAAATTATCGAAGGTACGTTGATCTGCGCGATGATTCATCGTTTGATTATCGATATCGAGAGATTATCCAGTATCCTTTATCCTTGCCTTTATCGTTATCAAGTTTGCGTTGAGCTAACTGTCGATAATTTATCGACTAACAACCTTGCCTGAAACCCTCTGGAACACCTCTGAAACTCACTGGAACATATGTGAATCTTCTATAAAACCCTTGGAACGCTGCTGAAACCCCCTGAAACCCGATGGAACACACTTTAACGTCTCTGAAACTCAATGGAACGCCTCCTTGAAACCCCTAAAACGTCCCTGAAACCCTCTGGAACACCCCTGAAACTCATTGGATCGCCCCTGAAACCCCTTGATAGCCCCTGGAACGCTGCCGAAACCCACTGGAACACCCTTCGGGATGAACCTCCCTACGACAGAAAATCCCTAAATAAAAAAGAAAAAAAAACTTTAACACCCTGGAACGTTCCTGACCCCCATGGAACGGCCCAAAAACCCCCTGGGACACCCTGGAACTTCCCTGAAACTGGAACGCCCCTGAAATCCCTTGAAGAGCGCTGAAACGCTCCTTAAGCCGCGTGGAACGACCCCGAAACGCCCTGGAATACCTCTGGAACGCCCCTGGGGCCCTTTGAAACCTTCTGAGACACCCCTGGAAAGCCCCTTAAACTGCATTACCTTATAACACCCCCTGAACCGCACGAAACGCTCGTGAAACCGCACGGAACACCCATGAAGCCCCATAAAACCCCTAATGCAGAGTGCGAGAGTAAGTCGCGACCACATACCTATAAACAATTCGCTTTCACTTGTCAATGGGCACAAACCCAAGTGTATTGTGGATGGGCATCTATAAGCCGAAAGAGAGATTGATTTGTGGAAAAGGGAATGTTCATGGTGTGGTTGTGGAGCGGACCTGGTGTGATGGTTAGAACACTTGACTATCACGCCGAGGACCTGGGATCGAATCTCACTCCCGACATACTCACAAAATGGGTTCGTCCTTCGGAAGGGAAGTAAAGCGTGGATCCCGAGATGAACTAGCCTAGGGCTAAAAATCTCGTTAATACAGATAAAAAAAAAATCATGGAATCGTTACATGTTATATGGGGCTTTATTACCGAATTCGGTCACAATGGGAAAACCGATCCACTTGCCATAGGCAATCATTAATCCCCACTAACCCCCCTTATCAGACCACTGTGAGACTTCGCATGGAGTACTAGAATGTTTGGACACTAACGTCAAAACCCAAATCGCTCCTCTCTGGCGAAACCCACGGTGGCAGTACCACGTTCGGGGCGAAAGGGAGGAGAAACGAAAGATACAGAAAAAGCTAGAGGATTCGTGATCTGTCAAGTCGAGTCCTCCAAACTTATGCGAAGCAAACTGCATAGGCGTGTGGACGTCATCAGCAGTTACAGCCAAGTTGGTAAAAGTGCCGGTCTTGCGAATACGGAGTCGTGGGTTCGAATCCCACCAGAACCAGGGATTTTTCAGAAAATCTTCTATAAAAATCCTTCAGAAACTTCTCCAAGGATTTGTTCGGAAATTTCTCCTAAACTGTCCAGATTTTTTCAGGAGTTTATTTATTTATTTGTCTAATCAACAGGCTATATTTAAGCCCCAATTTCTCCAGGGATCCCTTTAGCAATTCTTCTAGAAAAGAATTCACAAAATCGTAAAAAATGTCCTTCATTAATTCCTCTAGGAATTCTTTCGGAAATTTCTCTTCAATGATTCATTTGGATATTTTTCTCTTGGATTGCTTTACAAATTCCTCCATGGTTACACTAGAATTTTTTTTCCAAAAAACTCTTTTAGAAAATTTTCATGGATTGCTTATGAAATTCCATCATAAAAATCTTCGAAAATTTTTCCAGACTTTCCTTCTTAAATCCTTATATGGCTTTCTCCAGAAATTCCTTCAGGTAGGCTTTTAGGAAGGTTTAAGGTATTTTTCAGAATCGAATTTACAGATTTTTCCCGAATTAAAAAAAAATCCTTCCATGCATCCGTTTAGAAACCCGTCCAGTGATTTTTCTAGAAATTTCTATGGGTTGCTTTAGAAATTCGTTTGACATTTTATGCCATAATTCCTCCAAAGTTGCCTCCAGAAACTCGCCATGTAAGTCTTGCACTGTGGCAAAACAAAATGTTTACAACTACATCGTCATTTTCTACCCACAAAAAAACAACGAAATTCTAATTTCAGCAAACTTGACAAGCTTACGCTAAGCTACTGGCGATAAACATGTAGCGACACTTCTTAACTTCCATGAAGAAGATCCCAACGAAGGGTCGAAACGTCGGATGAAGTAGTATCACTCTGCTTATGATTTATCCTGACCGAAAAGCCAACAGAAACATGAAAACTTTGTCGATTTAAGGGTTGCTACAGAAATTTCTCCAAGAATTCCTTTAAGAATTCATTTCTAGATTCCTTATCAAACGGATTTCTTCAAAAAAAAAAACCAGTGGACTCTATAAGACAATTTTGGATATATTGCTTCAGAAACTCCTGTCACAGTCCCCAGCATTGTTATCTTGTATTGGCGGGGCATTATATTGACCGAATTGCTTGAGAATTTGTGCTGGATTTCAACCGGTGTCAACTAAAACTTTCCTCTGCAAGAGAGCTGGTTCACTCTCACCGCTTTCTTCTTTTCCTTGGTTCCTGTTATCGGTGCCGTTCAGGTCCGCCAAGAGTCCAAATCAGCTTCATGTTCTCGCAATTCACTTTTTCTTGGCAGTGTTTTTTCTTACTCCAAAGAGGCGGTCCTGAAATTTCCGCTTCTGTCTGTATCGTTCAACGTTCTGTCGGGTTTCATGGTGCAGCATTACCATCCGCGCTGTATTCATTCACGTTCCACGTATCTGATATTCAGTGCTCTCGATTGCGTTGATGCTTGCTGCTTTCTCTGTAATCCAGCAGTCCTCCAGACAAGCCACATCACGCTTACCCTCGCCCGTCAACGCTGCTTCGCGATTCTTCACGTATGCTGAGGCGACAGCCGCTGTTGATTGCTATGATATCCTTAACCTTCACGTACCCGACCTCCACCAACTCGATTTCAAAATGCTGGCATTTCATCAACTTTCATCCGATTTTTCTTAAGTAGAGGGCGACTTAAGAAAAATCGGATGGAAATTGACGAAATGTCAGCATTTTGAAAATGAGTTGGTGGGGATCGGGTACGTGAAGGTTGTTAAATCATAATTTTTTTATTATGCTCAAGTGATATTGCAATATCTGGAACCATTCCGGGGATATTCCGGATTGTGCTGGGTTCAGGGGGTGACCAAAATGGCTAAAAGCGAATATTTAGTGTGTTATTGTGTTTGAACCATCGATTTTCAGCGAAATTTTTGTTGCGGAAAGTGAAACACAACTGCGATAACCAGATGTAATTAAGTTGACCCATCCGGATCCCCGTGACAAGTTCCGCGGGGCCTCATTAGGGACATTTCTGGTTTTCAACCTAAACATGCCGTGCGACACATCAATCTTCATGATTTCGAAAGACTGAGTCAGAAACGATAGACTGAAGTCTGTATCGACTGATGTGGCCGCTCCAGAACACCTGGAACAGGTTCCCCGGTTGTGTCATCGTGGACATTTCTGGTTTGCAAGCAAAACATGCCGTGTGACGTATCTATCTTCATGATTTCGAGAGAATGGAGCAGAAAAAGTTAACTGAAGTATTATCGACTTGTGTGGCCGCTCCGGAATACCTGGGACAGGTTCCGCGGGTGCCTCTCAAACACAGTAACACAAGAAATAATCACTTTTAGTCAATTGGCAAAATTACCCCTCTCCCACCCCCTGACCCCAGCACAATCCGAAATATCTCCGGAATGATTCCGGATATTACATGGCCACTGCAATTTATAATAAATTTGCACCAATTTATTGTCGATTGAGGGTGACTTCAAAAAAAAAACGGATATAAATTGACGAAATGCCAGCATTTTGAAAATGAGTATTCGGGGGTGTGGTACATGAAAATTAACCCTTATGTGGCCGGCAGGGTACCCGGGTACCCAGCACCCATTTAAAATACACGGTGTAGAAAAAAGCAAAAAGTTTGCCGGCCACATAACGGTTAATGATGGGGAGGTATCGTCTAGTGATCAGAATATGGTTGATTTGCGATTCCGTTTGCTGTGGTGATCTTTAAGTATCACAATAAGCGAGGTTGTGCTCAAATAAGGTGCTTCAAATGGCCGTCTTTTTATTTTGGGGCTTCGTAATAATGACTCGTGGTCCTCGCGTTACTAATCCATATTCGTTGCTGTGTTCGTGTTGTGCCATGAAGTGTGGTACGTATTCTTCTTCTGTTCCCTTTTCGCTGCTTAATGTTCGACAGCTGACCTGATATCAACCCACTAAACTGGGAAATAGGGCTTACCATCCTGGAAGATATGGTTCCTGCATTGCATTGGTGTTTCTTCTAATCTTTGTGTGGTACAGAAATTGGAAGATATACAAAATAAGGTAATGAGACAAAAAATAAGGAAAACTTGTATTACACGTATCATCATACGAGAAAACAGGGTAGTGTGTGTATCACATGTCAAACTCGAAAAACCAAAACACAAAGAATCCAACAAACAATCAAAGGCTTTCCAATTTGGGTCATTGATCCGCACTCCAAATCCGTACAATTTCAATCAATCTTCCATTACTTTGGAATGGAAAACCGGATAATTGAATTACTGAAAGCTTTGCCTCGGGTCAGGAAACACTAGTGTACAGCCAACCCATCCCATTCCCCAGTGTGACGACGTAAATTTCATTTCGATTCTATTAATTTCATTTTCACAGCCGAATGGCCCATTTTAATGTATGCGTGAGTGAAAATTCATATCCTCTACTTTGCAATTCCATTTGAAGGGTCTCCACCGCCCTCCCCGCACTTCAGTAGCTGGACTTTTTCCCATCTGTATCTTGTGCCAGTCACGTAACATTATTGAAATATTTTTAATTGAATTACTTTGATGGTTGTGTTTTTTTTTATTTTCAACCAACATATTTGCAAGTTTAAAAATATTCAGCTGATTAAGCTTTTGAAACGTTCCCGCAGTAGCAATTCACACCAACCTACTCGACTTCAAAAGTGCAACGAGCCGAACTCTCAGCTGCTTCACGGAAAAAGTTTGAATAGTTCACAATTAATTAGCCACATATACTAGTGACTCCGACACGACTGAAAAAACCAGAAGAAACTTCCACATCTACGACGCGTAGATTAAATCGGCCATCGTTGAGGAGTTAATTTTCAAGCGAAATCCTTTTTATCGCAGCACTTTTGCACTTTTGCCACGCTCCTCGTTTGAGGAGATACCATCCTGTCATCTCCCGAGCTGGTTGGTCCGTCGTATTATTCGCTCTGGTAGCTAGCTTCGTAGATCGCAGCAAGACCACAAGGCGAAACCGAGCGTGAAATTTGATTCTAATTGACCTTCTCCGGGCACCGAGTAGATATGCGAACTACATTCTGGCGAAGATGTGCACTGTTATCCAACGGGGGTGGTGGTGGAATTTTTCACCCATCAGTGAAAAACTTTTCCCATCCAAATCTCACACATCGCCGGTTGCCTTCAGCCTTTTGAAGTGTCGAAAAAAAAAAATTTTATCAGAACAACGTGCGGAACCTATCTTCGTTGTTGGTCATCCCGATCCGATGCGATGATGGAGGGTGTCGTTGGTTGAATCTTGATCAAACAAAGATGTGTGGCAAACTTAAATCCAGTACCGACCCCAAAACTATGGACGAAGCAAGATGCGATAAAAACGACCAAATCTTGTCATCAATAATTCAGTGGGCTACCACAGCAGTTGGATCTGCTGGATGAGCTTGCGTTTTGCACCGAAACAACGATGACTTTTCGTCCGTCTGTCAGACTCAGATTGTCGGTCTCGGGATTAGATTGGATAGATTAACCTCGGTATCAAGCGGGGGATCCAGATGTACCCCGCTAAAGAAGAGTGCTTACGGGAAGTGTTTAATGGGTGTGACGTTGATTTGATTGGGGGTTAGTTGGGAACGGGAATGATTTGATGCTTTGGTGATACTCTTTGCACTTAACTTTGCGAGAACATAGAGAGAACGCCAAACAACAGCAATTAATCTCAATCATTATAACGTGTTGCGCTTATAGTAGAAGCACTTGAAGTGCCAGGTGGTTCTAAAGTTACCTGATTGGGAGCGATTGGGATAGACAGTCGACTATTAATATTGAGTTTCAGTATGGAAAAGCCCCGATTTGGACTAGCAATAAGGTACACCGGGGCAAGTTGAAACGGGTGGGGCAAGATGAAACGCGAAGTTATGAAATAGATTTCAATACAATTTGGAAATTTATCCTTCGCTAAAAGTTTGAATCAAAAACTATGTGTTATGGCAATAAAATTGTTTATCATCATTAGAAAACATTATGATAACCCGCTGTTTCATCTTGCCCCACCCGTTTCAACTTGCCCCGGTGTACCTTACGTCAGAAGTAATTGAATGGTATTTTATTATCAATCTGACGAAGGATCAGTTTAGAGACCGAAGAAAGATTTAAGTCTGTTGTTCAATGTACATATGTAAAACCTATAGCTCTGGAATGTTGTGGCTTTCTCAATCTAAGAGCAATTGAAACGTCGGGCTATGCCAATCTAGCCGTTTCAATTGCTCTTAGACTGAAAAGGCCAAACATTTCAACATTTCCTCCCAGTCGTAAACTTTCTCCAAAAGCTATAGCTCTGGTCCTCACAAGTTCCTGCCTACCTCATGCTTCCACGGGTCAGGCGTTGACAAAGACCGCCAGCTAAGAGTTGTATGCTTAGCTGGTAGTGCAGCCTGGGCATTGTTGTCCTTCTGACTTCAGCTAGATTGAGGAAGTACGTCTCGAGCGTCTGTTCACCAAGGAGGTGCGGCTCAAACAGTGTCTGTTCTGGCATCCAGCAGCTGAATATGAAATGTTCCTCCATCGACAGCTATACTTAACCTTCCGTAACTCGCGCGGTTGACTACCTGCGTCAGCACCACGCTAATGCTGAGTACAAAAAGCGAGATTTTTTCAACGTGTTGTACAAAATACAACAGCGCGATCGCTCGAGGGTTAAGGCGAAACTGGATCCATTTCCTCACTTTTTGGTTTTTGATTTTTTATTAAATAACGAAACGATATTTTCAAAATCGGTTTTCGTGCACATGTAGAGTATAGATCAGGGTATCTTCTGAATTTTTTACGCGAGAGAAAATGTTTTTCGTTTTAGCAGAAACCATTTTTGAACAAAATTTCACTAAAAAGTGGTTTCTACAAAAACGAAAAACATTTTCTATTGCGTAAAAAAATCAGAAGATACCCTGATCCATACTCTACATGTGCTCGAAAACCGATTTTGAAAATATTGCTTCATTATTTAATTAAAAATCAAAAACCAAAAAAATGAGGAAAAGCTTCCAGTTTCGCCTTAAGGTGGCAGCCCCACCACGGTGGATAGGGGAACTTGAGCCAACAACCTACTGTTCACGAAACCCAAAAACCGTTACATAAATCGAAAATGAAAGAATACGAACAGCTTGAACGCAACCGACTTTTAGTGCAAAACAACGGACAACAATTGGCAGTTGCGATGGGGATCGCGATCGGGTTGCATTGTTCGGCGGAAAAAAACGAAAAGTGACGCGTGTTTGGGGCAGTTGCGATGAAAATCTCAGTCGCGTTGCATTGTTCGAAGGAAAAAGTAAAAAGTGACACCTGTTTGGAGCAAGTGCACATTCTCCTTCCTCGTGAAGTGATAAAAATGGATGCACACTTGGTAGCAAACAGTAAAGCCTGCGCACTTTAGAATCGGTACACTTTCAACCGGCTGTAGATCAAAAACGGTTTAACATGGCTAGATACTGTGCATATCTGATCGTGTCTCAAAAATCAAGTCAATCGTTTCAAACTTGACTGAGTTATAGCAGCAAGAGCCCAAAATAGGTGCTCCTGCCCAAAAGTCCCAGACCCTATTGTTTCGGATTATACCGATTCTTCTTCCATTTCTACTTTTGCTTTCCTGGACAGTGGATCGGATTTCACTCTAATAGAGCAATCGTTATCGGATCAACTAGGAGTGAATGGGCCGACTAGAATGCACCAATGATTCCCAGTTATGATCGTTCATTTGACCCATCCGGTCGCAATTATACTTTGTAGACAAAGCGAAGTTCATTGTTGCTCCCGACCAGGGATGCCAGATGATTTTTTGAAAAATCTGTTTAGCTCTTTTCAAAAATCTGTATCCCATACAACGTTTGGGAGAAAATCTGTATCCCATACAAAAATAAAATGGCCGCTGAAGCTCAAAAATCTGTATTTCATGTACAACGAAATCTGTACGGGTGCTCAAAAATCTGTATAATACAGATAAATCTGTATATAAAGACCGCCCCAGAAAGTATAGACGCAGTAAGAAAATACTGGCATTTAAAAATTATTGATGAATAGTTCATTTTGAAGGCTACATCCTATTGATTAAGCTATTCTCTCAGAGTTTGTAAAGCGGTTTATTCGATTCCAACAATTTGTTTCTAAATACACGAACTTTTAGCGGAACATCTTCTGAATAATGTGCACAAACGATGTACAGAGCTTGAAATGTCACTTAGGAAATAAGCATAATATGCAAGGAGTAAGTGAGAAATCCGTGCAAGTAGCAATCAGGAATCACGGTGAGGATAATAAACTTGAACATAAGCAAAATTTCAGGTTAAAAATGAAGGTCCTGGATAATCCTCGTTTGTGTAAACGTATAATGAAGGCATTTGAGGAGAAGAGAAATCTTTTAAATAACACACAGCGGGATATGACCAAAAAAGGTACAATTTTGAAATCCAATGTTCATCGTGGCAAAGGACGTTTGAATTGTCGATCCTATAGTAAGCAGAAACAACCAAAAGGAAGCCAGGAATAAGAACCATCGATCAGTCGCAGGCAACTGAAGACTAGGTGCGTCCATACTTTCTGGGGCAGTCTATATATAGCATCCCTGCTCCTCCCGACCGAGAACCCACAGTGCAGTGGCCATGTCTTTCCCGTGAACCAGTGACCGTTTCAGAATCCATCCACCCCGCCTGTGACGGTTATTGGGACCGAGACGGTACGTCGCACTCTGCATTGGGACTTTATTGCGATGTCGTTTAGGTAGCAGATAAGGAGAAAAAAGAATGGAAATACGGATTGTCATTTTGTGAAAGATAACTACACGTTGAACTGGTGTCACATTAATATTGACCCGAGATGAACTAGCCTTGGGCTAAAAATCTCGTTAATACAGATAAAAAAAATTATATTGACATCTATGATAATTGCAGTCTCTATGCTTAATGTTAATGCTAAGTAGTTGTTACGTTTGGTTTTATGTATGGAAAATAGGGTTAGAATATTAGGGGATACAGCAACTATTCCGCGCATTATGCAATGAGCACCCTGCTTACCCTGTACCATCTCCTGCAATCGAAGCCATCGAAGATCATCTTTACTTAACCGTTATGTGTCCGACAAACTTTTTGCTTTTTTCTACACCGTGCTTTTTAAATGGGCGCTGGGTACCCTGTCGGCCACATAAGGGTTAACGGCGTCATCTGCACACTTCCGCGAGCACTCGAGATCGATAGAGGCGATCGAATAGTACCTTCGTGCATGAGAGAGAGAGTCGAACCCGAACGAATAAATGCACAAAGCACAGCAATTATCTCACCATGCGACGTTCCACGCCACACGCTAAAACCACTCAGCACTAAAATGTGTAAGCCCTACTCATAAGTGCATAATTTCCAGACCATACAAAAATGTGTAAAAGTTACACATTCTCAAAAACAGCTCATACACTCGTCTGGATGCGAAATGTCGATATATTTTTTGTTTTCCAAGGTCACTAGAAAACCTAGCTAGATTGCTATACAAAAATTTCTGCGAATTTAACGATTTTGCGGACACAGGAGCTGATTTTGTAAATGTGCAAGGGTTACACATTTTTTGTGTAATCTGGAAATTATGCACTTTAGTGCTGAGCGGTGTTAGCGTGCAGATGGTGAGAGCGAGAGATCTGCACTGCAGCGATGGGGGGCTGTCCATTAATTACGTAAGGGAATTTTCGCGATTTTCTGACACACCCCCCACCCCTTGTAAGATTTTTTGTATGAGAACCCAAAAATGTTTGTATGGCACCCCCATAAACCCTTACGTAATTAATGGACAGCCCCTGGTCAGACGAAAAACTTCGTAGGCACTCATCATTCACTCTCTGCACATGTTTCTATCGATGCTCATGGATATCGTCAGAATCTACCCGAGGGCAGGGCAGTTCCATCCAGACCGATGTGAAAGTCGGACGTCGGGATCGCTTATCGCAGGCCGATGCACATGATAAGCATGCATCGGTTTTGATCTTTTTCGCAGCGATGTAAAGTGATGCTGGCGAGTTGCGCCCAAGAAGGCTGGCAAAACATAGAGGGCTTGAACGTTCTCTTTCCAGCTTTCAATGGTCCTGGCCATCTTAGAGGACCTCGGGAACGCGTCGGTGGAAGCAGCATGCAGACATGATGGTTAGGGTATGCAGTGCAGCAAACAAAAGGAACCAGAAGGAAGAAGAAAGTAAGAGAAGAAAAGGAATAATGCGAGCACGATCAGAAGAATAGGGAACATAAGAAAATATGATCTCCTAGTATTTTTTCCTGGACAGAACTATGAGTAACCCAAGTAACCACAAGCATTATATCATTGCACTAATTCAACCAAGGTAAGTAAAAGGAAGGTAATCCAATATGTCAGATTGCACCATCCGCCATATTGGAAAACCTAACGACAGCTGGCAAGTTTGTATTCAATTTTTTTCACTAGTGAGATGACAAACAAAAACTTTCTGCCCTTGCAACGTAGCAACCCCACACGCTTAACTTTCTCAGCACTAAAATCGGACAAACTCCATGACACTCATCAAGTGTTTCCTACTTACACGGATTGGAAATTAGCTCGTACATCCACTTAAGCAAATATTTTGCAATATTTTCGGCAAAGCAATCTCTTTTGGTTAAGAAATCATCATTGTATTCATAATTCACAAAAATGCAGGGGCACTAGCAAATTTTAAACCTGGAAGGATAATACTCATTTTATGAGTGCCATGGAAATATGTCAACATTGGTTATCCGTGTTGAGAATGTTGTTGCCGATGCGGCGCAGCAACGCTTCTGTAGCGTTCTGCAGCATAAACAAACTGGCCGGCTGTCACCTCCATCCCCCCGCAGTGTGCCGCACTCCCCGCATCCACTTACTACTTATACGCTAACACCTTCTGTTGAAAATAAACACCGTATCTGGCCGGCGCGACGACAGCGATGAACTTTGGACGAATGGGGTTTTAGACCTGAGCGAACTGGCGCTAACAGAGGGACTCTTTCGGACGAGCTTAAGGAATAGCGTTCTGAACGATTTGGTAGTTCAACATTAACTGATTTAATAGAATTCAGAGATGGTATGATGAGACATATAAGTGGTATACTGTTCAGGTTGTAGTGGTGTAGTGTAGGGGTATAATAGATAGGGAGGAATTGTGTAAAGATAAACTCATACAGTCTGCCGCAACATCCAGGGCCCTGTTGAAGCGTAGCCTTCAAGATGAAGAAGTAGTTTCACCGGTCGTAGCATTAGGTGGATGATCAACGTCGATAGGTAGAACGCAGAGCTCGGACGTTGCTCGACGTCGAACACCGAGCCGCGTGCGGACATCTACTACTCGCACAATGTTGTCGTTCCCAGGATAGATGGCCACTACTCTTCCGAGGGGCCATTGTTTCGAAGGAACATCGTCCTTTTTTACCAGGACCATGGTACCAACATTGAACGTAGTTGGCGTTTTCCTCCACTTGGCTGGTCGTTGATGCAGAAGGCTGATATATTCCTTTGACCAACGCTTCCACAAATCGGTGACGGAACGTTGCGTGGCCTGGAAGCGGTTGAGGCGATTAGTAGGTATCTGGGAAAAATCTGGCTCAGGCAAGTAATAGATTGACTCTCCTAGTAAAAAGTGACCTGGAGTCAGAATGGAAAGGTCCTGCGGGTCGTTCGAAAGAGGCGTCAAAGGTCTCGAGTTCATTATGCATTCTGCTTGCGCAACTGCTGTGCGCATGTCGTCGTAGTGATGAGGAGCGGCTCCGATGGTTTTCAGGAACAACCGTTTGAAGGCCTTTACTGCGGCCTCCCATAGGCCGCCGAAATGTGGTGCACGTGGCGGGATGAACCGGAATTCAATACCTCTTTCTAAACATTCGGTTTTCCACGCAGTGTTACTCAGCTGATCAACCAAAACTTGTCGCATCTCCTTAACTTCGCGAAACGCGCCGACGAACGTAGTGCTGTTATCGCAGTGTATTGTACGAACGCGACCGACACGACTCACGAAGCGCCTCAACGAATTGACGCACGACTCCGTCGACAAACCGGCGACAATGTCGAGGACTACGGCTTTTACGGCAAAACAGACGTACACTGCGACCCAGACTTTCACCGACGCACCTCTGCCTGCCAATGGTCGAACGAAAAACGGCCCACAGTAGTCAAGCCCGGTCGTTTCGAATACCTTCGCTGCTGTGACACGGTTCATTGGAAGTGGAGCCATAAACTGGTTACTTGCAGGAGGGTGGAAGCGAGCACATGTCACGCAGTGGTGGACTGTCCTTGGAGCTAGGTCTCTGCCACGAATTGGCCAGAAGCGTTGCCGGATGGCCGCTAGTAGTTGAGTTGGGCCTGAATGAAGGGTTTGATGATGGACGGAATTCGCTATTAGCTTCGAAAGGTGGTGATCGGCTGGCAGTAGGATTGGGAAACGACTGTCGAATGAGCATCGCGATTGTGCTAGTCGACCATTTAGTCGGAGTAACCCAAAGTCGTCAACCCAAACATCGAGATTCTTCAGTGATGACTTGAAATCCACATTTCGTAGAGACTGTGATTCCGCTTTGGTTTTCGATAAGAAGTGTAGCTCCTTCTGGAAACTTGTACCTTGTGCAACTCGCACCAAAGATTTCAAGGCGTTGTCGTACTCCACTGGGGTAATTGATCCGATGGTACGGGAGTGCTTGGGTAGTCGGCAATTGTTGGTGAATCGCAGACAGTACGAAGTAACCCTGAGCAGTCGCGAAAGCTGAGAAAAATCGTGGATTAACGAATCATCGAATGCAACGCACACTAGCGAGACAGTTTGCCGCTGCTCGGTTACCTGGTTTTGAATGTCAACAGATGACAACGCAATTATCGGATTTGGCCACGATTCCGGATTGTTGAGCAAGTAGGATGGTCCATGCCACCACAGTCTATCGTTCTCAATTTCTTCGGGCTGTACACCTCGAGATATACGATCAGCAGGATTTTCAAGTGTTGGGACATGCCGCCATTGAGATCCGTTGGTTAACTTCTGGACCTCCGCCACCCGGTTGGATACGAAAATCTTCCAGGATGACGGTGGTGAATTAATCCAATGTAAGACGATCGATGAATCTGACCAGAACGTGGTTTTGAAGTCGAATTTTGTTGTTTTGCGGATGTTATCGGCCAATTGGCTTCCCAGCACCGCTGCGCAGAGTTCCAACCTTGGAGTAGAACAGCCACTTACAGGAGCAACACGAGATTTTGCTATCAGCAAATTACTACATTGAACGGTGTTCAAAACATGGCTCACTACGTATATACATGCGCTATATCCCTTTGAAGAAGCGTCGACGAAACAGTGCAGTTCAAAACTTGTAGCGTTTTCTCCAAATACCCATCTAGGCACTCGAATATTTCGAAGGATGCTCGTTGAAGCTCGAAAGGCCAGCCACCATGACCGAAGAGGCTCCTGTAGTTCTTCGTCCCAATTTAACTTCTCTTGCCACAACTGCTGAATGAACATTTTAGCACTGGATACTACAGGACTAACAAGGCCTAAAGGGTCGAATAGCTGAGATACCTCAGAGAGTACAGTTCTTTTGGTAATGCGTGAAACTTCAGGAAGCTCGGGGACCTTGAATCCGAAGTTATCCTCCCTTGGAAACCACAGAAGTCCGAGCGTTTTGATTGATGAAGACCGGTCGAGCTCTAGTGGCGTCTGGTCTTCCTTGAGATCATCCAGAAGATGCTCCAAAATACTTGGATGATTTGCGCTCCATTTTCGAAGTGAAAAGCCGCCCCTTTGGAGAAGTCCATTCAGTTGTGTGCTGGCGTTGACTAGAGCTTCAATGTTGTTGGCTCCAGTGAGGACATCATCAACGTAGCAATCTTCTTTGATAATGGAAGCAGCAATTGGAAATTCACGGCCTTCATCATCTGCCAGCTGGTTAAGAACTCGTGTTGACAGATATGGTGCGCATGAAGTGCCATAGGTCACGGTACTCAAGCGGAAGATCTTCAATGGCTCGCATTCCTCCTTTCGCCAGACAATCTGCTGCAAATTCCGGTCATCAGGATGAACCAAAATCTGGCGAAACATCTTTTCCGCCTTCATGACGAAGCGGTGGAAACGGAAGTTGATTACTATGCACAGCATAGGTGGCTGTATTGTAGGCCCAGTGAGAAGCAGATCATTCAGCGAGAGTTGATTGCTACATTTAGATGAACCATCGAAAACAACCCTAATTTTTGACGTCGATGAATCAGGGCGAAGTATAGCGTGATGCGGCAAGAAATACTGGGGCGACGCGACGCGAGTCATCACCTCCTCCATATGACCGAGCCGTTTGTAGTCCTCCATGAACTCTACGTAGCTGTTTTGCAGAATTTCATCGGAGCGAAAACGTCTTTCGACAGCAGAGAATCGTCGAGTTGCTGTATTCCAGGTATCCCCGACAGCCGGAAGAAGTTCTTTCTTAACTGGTAAACGCACTACATAGCGGCCATCGCTGTTGCGGCTGTACGTAGACACGAAATGTTCTTCGCACTGTTGTTCTTCATCAGTAAGGCATTTGCCGACGTCAAAGTCTTCAACTTCCCAGAACCGTCTCACTTGCGCGTCCAGATTGTCAAAAGTGGAGACAAGGCAGGTAACTGGTGCCGCTGGTGGTGTAGGAACCTTTCCTGAGAAAACGTATCCAAAGCTGGTCTTCTGAAGCGGTGGAAGCTGGTCGTCAAATGAAATCTGTTCTGGTTGTAAAATGAACGGTAAAAGCTCGGCACCGATAATTAAATCGATACCGTGGCACTGGTAGAATTGTGGGTCGGCTAATGGAAGATTCTTGGGAATATTCCACGTTCTGATGTCCACTGTCTTCGTAGGAAGGTTCACCGTCAGCTTGGGTAACACCAAACAGTCCAAGTAGAAATCTTGTGCATTGAAACGTGATGAAATGTTCACCGCAACTGTGTAGCGTACGTTTACAACAGCTTGACCGATGCCGTTGACAGGCATGTTTATTTTCGTTCGATTTAGCGAAAGGCGTTGGCACAATGATTCGGAAATAAAGCTTGATTGAGAACCACTGTCTAAAAGTGCACGCGCTACCTGCCGGTTTCCGTAAGTATCGTAGATGTTCACTAGCGCGGTGAACAAAATCACGGTGGTTTCACCAACGCACTTTGGGGATACGGTTTGACAGGAGGTAGATGGAGATGTGACTGTTCGCGACGGGGGCAGGCGAGGCGCAAATTCCGACGGCGACGACAGCGAAAGCGAACGATTAACCGACGTGACATCCGGGTCATTATTTAACGGATTCGAAGGAGAATGTGACAGATTGGGATTCGGGATTGTGTATTGATAGGGTTGATTGAGCGGTGGAGCTCCAGTCGTTATCAAGGACGCAGACAACGGGAGATGAAGCAAGGTATGATGTCTTTTCTGACAATACTTGCAGCACCCACTGCTGCAATTTTTAGCCTGATGGGTTGCCTTGATACAGTTGATACACAAATTACTCCGTTTTACCAAATCAAACCGTTGTTGTGGAGTTTGGCCACGGAAAATCTCACATTGGAACAAAAAATGTGCTTGTTGGCACGCAGGACACCCAGGGTATTGGTCCGAGGCCGAATAATTCGATACAAATCGAGATTTCATGGGCTTAATCTCCGGTGCCGGAGCACAGACTGTTTGGGAGAGCTGCAGGGACTTCAATGTACGTGAGTGCTGATGAATGAACTTGATGAGATCATCGTACAAAGGTCTGATTGTTTTATCGCGAGTGTTTTCCCATTGCTTCTGTGAGGTAGCGTCCATACGACTGAATAGGAGCTCCACCAACACAGAATCCCAATGCTGAGCTTTGGTTTCAAGTGTGTCCAAAATTTTAACGTGTTTCTCGAATTCATCTGCTAACTCGGAAAGCCCAGATGCAGACTCCTGACTTAGCGGAGAAACCGAAAAGAGAGCAGCGATATGCTGCTTAATCAAGAGGTTCTTGTCCTCGTAGCGATCAGTGATCAGTTTCCAGGCAACAAGGTAACTGTGCGCCGAAATTGAAAGGGACGAAATTATACGAGCCGCATCTCCCTTTAATGAAGCACGCAGATAGTGCAGCTTCTGAATGTAGGACAACTGGCAGTTAACGTGTATCATCGATTTGAACAAGTCATGGAACCCAGCCCAATCTTCGGGATTTCCGTCGAATTCTGGAATCTTCAACTCTGGGAGGCGCACACCAGATGAAGCAGGAATAATGTGAGAGGTTTGTACGGGAGCAGGTGGATTGGCTCGAAGCGCGAGTTTCAGCAGCATCAGGATCTTCACCATGAATTGCTTCGAGTTCCATGTCGACGATTTCCAGCTCCTCCCATAGCTTATCCAAGCGTTCAAGTCGAAAGGGAATTTCAGCTTCTTGCGAAGCTTCAAAATGCTCATCAAATTCCCGAATCAATTGCGCCGATTGGAGCAAATTTGCCCGTTTGGCGACTAATTGTTTAAGTTGTTTGGCCTTCTTGTTCCGCGTGGTAGTAGCCATTGTTCCCCAAAATTGAACAAAAGATCACTCACCTGCTCTGACCGTACTTAACCTGATAGCTCGCTACGGCGTGACGTTGCTTAGGCTGGGAGCGGCTTAGATGACAGTCCGAAAACGGTAGATCGTTGAAATCACACGACGGCTGACGCAACCCAAGCGTGCGGTGGATCCAGGAATGAAACAGCGAAATCACTAAATTTTGTCTGCAGCACACTGCTAACTGACCACGTGGCTATCCTCTGAACAATAATCACTTCAACAATGTGTGCTATGGAACGTAATAAAACAATGGTTGAATAGCCTTTATTGTGCTGGGCAAATGAGATCACACCCGGATTGGCAAATTGAGCGATTGTTTCGATATTGCTTCTTCGTTCCGTGGGAACGCAATCACTAGCCGGGATTGTCCCGGGTTTCGGCACCACTTATGTTGAAAATAAACACCGTATCTGGCCGGCGCGACGACAGCGATGAACTTTGGACGAATGGGGTTTTAGACCTGAGCGAACTGGCGCTAACAGAGGGACTCTTTCGGACGAGCTTAAGGAATAGCGTTCTGAACGATTTGGTAGTTCAACATTAACTGATTTAATAGAATTCAGAGATGGTATGATGAGACATATAAGTGGTATACTGTTCAGGTTGTAGTGGTGTAGTGTAGGGGTATAATAGATAGGGAGGAATTGTGTAAAGATAAATTCATACAGTCTGCCGCAACACCTTCCTTATAAGCATCTTGAATTCAACCGTATTTAAGTATAGCTAATGCAAGATTACCTTTATCCAACATCTTCCAAGCGATAAAGCATTTAATCTACATTTTGAATGCATTGAAGCATTAGTGGGTTTTGACAGTGCAATGTAATCCTAAAGAACCGTTGCTTAATGCTTTATTGCATTATCTAGATAAATACTTCACAGCAAACAGTAATGCAAGCATTTATTGATCTATATACACCATCACTAAAGTATGCGCCGTTTCTGTTGCATTGTAAACTAAAAGAAATCTGCAGTCAACAGGGAGTGTAGGACCATTTTAAAATAAAAAGAAATATATTTTTGTATACAAAACCATAAATACGAATTTTTAGGAATTGCGGCAAGATTTTGTCACAGTTGGTCCTGGCCTTAAGGTATCAGAAGGCCGGCTCCAGAGGCACGTTGTCCTGAAAGCAAAACAGGGAAAATATAGTTGAAAGTTTTGACAACGATATTGATAATGTTGCATCAACAGATATGATTCTGTAGAACAATAAATTGTCCATTTATCTTATTAAAAATACATGAACTACGTAACAATATAATTGGGGCAAAAACACAATCGAGAACTGGTCCAATAAAATAAAATCATCCACTCTTTTTTATATCTATTAGAAACACAACTCAGTGACCCGAGCAGAGGGGAATATCAAACTAATAACTATCAAATCACATAATATGTTTTTATATCTTGGTTTGTTATTATTAACTTATCAAGGCATAAGTCTTCCATAACATGTTTTGTTATGGAACAAATTTAGCTATTATTAAACTATTGAGAGTGTACAAATATTTAATAAACAATAGCACAACAATAACAAGTTTTGAAATTGAAACTACATCATTCAAGATTTTATTTAAAATCCATTGTTTATAGCATACCGTGTGTATGATCTAATTAGTTCCTCTAATTAGGACTGAACGAGCATTTCAGTTTATTATTTTATAAACACTTCGATAATTATGACCTGTTTTATGTTCCTTTTTGCCTTTCTCGTACACTAAGTGTACTGGAAAGGCTATATGTTCACTCCAAAAATGACTTTTTGATAGAAGGCCCGGAGGGTCGAGTCACATATACCAATCAACTCAGCTCGACGAATTGAGGTGATGTCTGTGTGTGTGTATGTATGTATGTGTGTGTGTATGTGTGTGTACAAAAAAAAACTCACATCACTTTTTGGCAGTAAACCTCAACCGATTTTAATGACCAACGGTTCATTCGACGCGGAATCTGGTCCCATTGTTTCCTATTGAAAATGGTTCGAATCGGTCCAGCCGTTCCGGAGTTATGGCCATTTAGGTGTTCCGGATCGGTACCCCAGGAAGGGGCCAGATAAGAAAACGATACAAACCCATTTATGCGACACATTAAACCGCGGCACTTTCGAAAACATGATGAACGGTAAACAGGAAAATAGTCTCGGACCATATCTGAACCGGTAGTGTTCCGGAACCGGTCCCGGGTGACCCGCCGGAAGTGGCCAAATATGAAAGTGAACCAAACCCATACATGCGACACATCAAACAGCGGATTTTTCGATAACCTGATAAACAGTAGGCAGGAAAACATTCTCAGACAATATCTGAACCGGTAGTATGCCGGAACCGGTTCTGGGTGTTCCGCCGGAAGTGACCAAATATGAAAGTAAACCAAACCCATGCATGCGATACATCAAACAGCGGCTTTTTCGATAGCCTGATGAACAGTAGGCAGGAAAACATTCTCAGACCATATCGGAACCGGTAGTGTTGCAGAACCGGTTCCAGATGTCACGCCGGAAGTAGCCAAGTACAAAAGTTAACCAAAACCTTACATGCGACGCATCAAATCGCAAGCTCTTCAGGCAACCTGATAAACGGTTAATAAAAGAAAATAGTTTCAGATCATATTTGGAACAACCGATAGAATTCCGGAACCGGTTCCGGGTGTCCCGCTGGAAGTGGTCAAATGTAGTAGAGATCAAAACCCATGCCTGCGGCACATTAAACAGCGACTTTTTGAATAACGTGATGAACGATTAGCCAGAAAATAAGCTCAGACCACAACGAAGATCTTTATAAAGGCTACCGATAGTGTTCCGGGACCGATCTA
Source organism: Aedes albopictus (assembly GCF_035046485.1). Lineage (NCBI taxonomy): Eukaryota > Metazoa > Arthropoda > Insecta > Diptera > Culicidae > Aedes > Aedes albopictus. The sequence goes on from NC_085138.1 coordinate 16,788,376, forward strand.
GGGTGTCCAGCCGGAAGCATGCGACACATCAAATCGCGGTCTTTTTTTAAACCATGAGAACGATTAGCAAAAAAAATAGGCTCAGACCACATTTGAGGCTACCGATAGTGATGCAAAACCAGCATTGGGTGCTTCGTAGGGTGCTTCGCAGGAACTACAAAAATGAACAAAGTCAATGCAAGCGATAAATATGTGTAAGAGAACAAAATCTTGACTGAACTAAGGCCACATACATATAGTATGCAATTTTTGCAATTGCAATTTTTCGACAGCGATTTATGATAGCGATATTTTGTTTTTTTCGTGCTGAAAGCGAGAGCTGACCGGGCTAAATTTCCATTCAATTTTCTGTATTTGAGTGTTTTCACCCGTGGTATTGTATAGGGCACTCACTCTCACAAGCCACCGCTTGAGACGAATGGCCTGTCAGCATGAGTAGTGTGTGAATGATTGGGAACTGACCTTGTTGGGTTGCTCACGAATAGAGTTCTCGGACTCTGTCAGTTCTCACATCGAGGAACTGAAAACGACCGCCGCAGTCATTAATTTTCGGCTGAAAAACAGGCACTGACACTGATATTTTGCTGATCATGCTCTCCATCGTCCTTGTTTTCAACGGTTGAATCAAATATTAATCGTTTTTGCTCGTTTGACGTCTACTCACTACCAACATCAAGCCAGCAGTGGCTTGTGAAACGCAACCTGATTAGCATTTGGCGATTATTTTTTTTTGTAACTTTGAATATAAGAGCAATATGTTACAAATGATATGCCTTTTTTTCTGTACTAAAGCAATCTCATCAAATCACTGAGGTGTAAAAATATACAGTAGGATAGGTCAACGTTATATGAGAAAATGAAAATTATCGCATCAAAGCTTTTTCAATCCTCTTTTGCGTCAAAAACTATGGGATTTAGATGGGCATTTTTAGATTGCTTGCATTTTTTGTCAAATTTTACATGAATTTTGAAACCTATGATAATAAAATATAGCCTAAAGTGTGAAGAAAAAACTATGTCGAAGACCGTAAAGTCATCTGTGATTGTGAAAGACGTTATATCCTAGCTTGTAATAATCGTCTTGATGTTGATCGGTCTTCAGTGATAGTGAAGGTGCTCAGGCAGTCAACTGAAAACTCTGATATTTTTCAGCTCTGTCTATACGTTTAACGTAACGTCGGAATATGTTCAATTATTAAGTTTCCCAATTTTATTAAAATTATTGCTTTTCTAAATAAGGTATTCTCAGGATTCAGGAACAGTTCGCATTACGTCGACGGAAATATCATGCTTCGGAATGATGGCCCATGCACAGAAACTAGCTAAACAAAGCAATAGTCGAAGATTCCAAAAACAGGGACCGAATTCTAGACCGTCCGATAGGTAGGAGATTGTCCGCATCACGACGGTTTCAAACCGAACGGACTCAATAAATACCAAAACTTCCGTGTGACATTTTTAAGTTAATCAAGGCCGTCTTGACTAGGAAACCTTGACCGATTGAACCCTTGAAAAGTCCCCATACGGACCGAAACGTCGGAAAAAATCATTAACTAGTGTTTTCGATTCCCCCAAAAGGCTGATGCCAAAACATTGTGAAGCAAAATCATCCCAGTCGTATCCCAACCAAGGAAAGATCATGAGTACATGTTCGACGAGAAAGGCACTATCACCACTAGGTGTATTAATCTGGGTTTTTAGTATTTAGTTACGTACACTGTGGTACATAATCGATCGCACGAACGCCGATTTTCATACAAAATGGCCATGTTTGAGATGCTGTAACTATGGTTTGCTATGATAGATTGAGCTAAATTTTTGATAAGGAACTACTAATATGCAGAATTTTACGTATACAAAGTACAAAATGTTTTCGTTCACAGGCCTGGGCGTGACAAGGCGTTGAAAAATGTGCAAAAGTGATCGGACAGCGGTACCCCTTTGATTTACACGCGTGCCGCTGTCCGAACTTTTACTATGTGACATCAAACTAATCATAACCTAGGATAGGATGTGACAACAGAAATTCGCCTGCCTTGTTATTTTATCATTAGATTTCGTCGACAATGGAAATCCAGTGCTGCCACTTTAACTTATTCCAAATCTTTCAAATGATTTAAATTTAACGATTAAAATTTGGATGCATATATCGCACCGTAAATCATTAATTGAAATTGGAATAGCATAACTTGCAAAAAAAAAAATAATACAAACGAAAGGTTCTTTCATTTATAGTGAAATATATGAAAAACTCAATTGATTGTGCACCAAATCAATGGTTATGAATGTTCAGACATAGAAGCCACTTAAGGTTGATTTACATTTGAATGCTGACATTTTTAAGTCGATAAAACTTGAATAGAAAAATACAATGATTTTGAACATTGGTAGGGTAAAAACACTAGACTTCGCCCCCCTAAAATTCTGCTTCAAACTTCGCCACTTCATACATAAAAAATAGAATTTGTATGGTGGGGGCGAAGACTAGAGCAGTGGCGAAGTCTAGTTCTTTTACCCTATCACATGCTAAACCTACAAACTAGCAACCCGGCCAAAACACTAACAATGCGATCTGATCGCAGCACACGGATGTCAATCAGCGACTGGTCTCCGTTTGACACCATAATGGTCTCAAATCGGCTGACTACGTGACGCATCCTATCCTAGATCATAACTAATTTTGCTTTCGGATCGATATCAATAACTTTCAAATAACAACATTTGTTATTGAAATATTTCCCAAATTCATTGTTATTATGTTGTTTTCGAACTAACAAAACATGTTATTAAATTGGTCTTCCAGGAACATTTTTTGTTATGATTTTTGTTATTTTGCCGCTTATGACAGCTAAGTTTATAACATAATTTGTTATGTTAATAACATGAAAATAACTTATTTCCTTACTCAGTTATTTTGCCAAAATAACACATTTTCTTATGCTGTTGTTATTCCCTTCTGCTCGGGGAGGTATATGAAAATACGTTGCTTTAAGTTGCACAATTTTCCCGATAATCATCCATGGCGATCGTAGCACAGTGTTGGCGTGTCCGGCTTTAATCATGGTCAGCAACATGAATCTTGGTTCAATTCCCGAAACAGCAGAGAAAATCATCACAGTGCGGCAGATGCAACAGATATAAGGAGATAAAAAAGATAAATGAAAAAAATCTTTTGTTTATATTATTGGGTTTCTCATCAATGTTTAGACTACTGTGATAATTTGATAATCCACTGAATTATCATTTTCTAGCGACATTTCACTCTAATCAAACTTATTTTGTTTGCCTGTTGTGTATCCGACGCCCTTGTCATGAAATCATCCGAGCTTGTTTACGCTAGTCGCTGCGAAGTCGTGTGCGAAATTCGACTGTGATAATAATGAATCTGGGCCGAGTCTAAATGGGTGCAAATGTCGCAATATTCTATTATATTTTATTGCATTAGCTATGTGTGATTACCAGATTCTATACGGTACAAGCATTTTATATACTTTAGCAATGACTGCAGTAAAGCCTGTTGATCTAGCTTTATATCCACAATAGTAGCACCACTTTCAACTTTTAAGCTATTTTAATGATATCTACATGGCAACACAACTATATCAGGTATCAGAAGGCCGGCTTCAGAGGCACGTTACCCTCCATTTGGGACATTTGTGCCATCGCCACATATTAAAGCCTCTTTCATTATCTACCTGAGGGAGAATGGGACAAGGGATGGGAATTAGGAAAGGGAAAGGTGATGAAATAGGAAGAGATGTCTTAGAAGAAGGAATGAACGCATAAGCGCAACGAGCTCATAGCTCGTATCACAACGGGTTTAATCAGTGTCCTGAAAAGGATACTGTAAAACGCATAAGCTTAAAGAGACCTTATAGCTTATTGCAGAAAGCTTATGACGACATGCGACCTTAAATATGACATTGAAAGGCACGTTATCGAAAACATCCTCAATATTCAAGACATCACTACGTTTGAGCGAGTGGTTTTTGAAACCGTATACAACTTTGTGTAAAAGAGTCACTGTGGACATCCCTGATTGGGAGGCATGTGAGTTCACATGAATAAGCATGTTAGCCAGACGAACATCACAGATGTGATAGTTGACAATGTGTTCCAAGCATTTCAGAAAGAAGGACGTTACCTGATAAATCTGGATCTCATCCCTTCATTATACAACGCACGCACCCTTTCGGGATAAAACTATAGAGTAATTTCACGCGATGTAATACGTAATAGAAAACTACAAGAGTTCAAAATATGTTTGAAATACTCAAATCCCTCTGGAGAAAATATGACAAAACTCCATTTGCTCCTGGAGATTTGAAGTAAGCAGAGCTTTTTAGTGCCCACCAAATCGATTCGCGAACGGTTCGCCCATCTCTAGTAGTAACAAAACAACAATGAAACTCTCTTGGAGTACCAATGGATGCGAGTTATCCATAAAACACTGGTCCCTGAGTTTGTTGAGCAGAACGCCTGAAAACGCAAAGTATGCGAAGGAACACTCATATGTGCAAAGAATGTCAAATGAAGACTTCTCATCTGACACATGCCAATCAGTCAACTCATGACAAATTCTGCTCAAGCAGAGTTGGGTTAGGTACAACTCTATGTTAAGTTATCCATGAACTGTAGTACCTAAGTATTCCATCAAACTGAAGCCTTTCAAATTATTATTTGAGTTTTTTCAGATGACGCAATTCAACATTGTCAAATAACTGCTAAAAGATGCTGAAAACAATAGCGACAATAGATGCTGAATCGCCAATGGCGAAAACGCATTGAGCGAAACCATATAGGTGATAATATTTACAACATTTGAATAATCTCGCCCTTATGGTGGGCCTTGATTCGTGGCCGTGCGGTGAGCGGTGGCAGTCGTCTAGGCGTATCGTAAGCCTCGGAGTGTGGGTTCGATTCCCGCTCCAGTCGGTGGAAACTTCGTCAAACGAAAATTCATCATTCTAGTGTAAGTAATGTGTTCAGTCTGTGCAGCCTGTGTCTGAAGACGGTGTTAATTGTCTTTTTTTTTATTTAGCCTCAAATTTGAGACTTAAGGAAAAGGAAGGCAACTGATTATCTCGGAGAAACGCAAGGTTCACTGCACCATTGCTCCGGTTAGCGCAGTAGGGCGTAATACTGTGGAGGATGCCCTAATTCTCCACAGGCACCGTTTGTATAGGATTTTATCAGACCCCTCCCCCCTCTTACCATTCATTCCTTAGCACGGTAAGTATAAAGTCGCATTACATCATGAATTATGGGTCACCTGTTTAGTGGACTCTTACCACAGGAACAGACGGTCCGTAGTGTCATTCTTAGCCAATTGATACAACCACAACCGACACTACACAGCTATTCAGGCTGAAGGGGAAAAGAAGTTAACATTGATGGTCAACTTCCAAACGAGCCTGGACAGCCCCCCGAACAGTCGAAGATGAAGCCACTAAATGGCTGCTCACGTGTATAAGCAACAAATAGATGAACAAGTCATCGATTTTCAACGCTTCTCTACATGGGAACGGTTCGTTCGTCGTTTTGGAGACATCAATTGCAATTTTGCAATTTTGTTTTGCAAATAACTGCATCTTTTTGAAATGTTAATGACGTTAATGAAATACTGAAACAGTTTTTGATAGGGTATGTGTGCCATCAGTAATCTCATGCTCCCATTTTCATCCTATTCAAAAACAAACGATTACGGCACCGATTGACTCCGTTCTTTTTGTTTTCATGGGTGCTCACTAGACCGGCCCAAATACAAAAATGTCGAAAAATTCCACGGGGCACCCTCTAGAATCGTGCCTTTGGGTATGAAGAACAATCTGTGAAAGATTCAGCTTAATCAGATGAAAACTGAGCTGGCGCAAATAAGTTGAAGGTTTGTATGGGATGTTCAGTCAAAATATATGGGAAATTGGATGACCTCCAGTCTCCCATATAGCACGCCGGTTTGACGAGTTCGATTTGGCTCAGAATTGAAAGAATTGCAGTTGATACCCTAATGAACAACTTTGTAGAAAACCATATTAAGATAAAACTTAATTTAGTTGCGGTTTTAGCCAAAGAAACCAGGATGAGGACATCTTCCCCCGTTTACTCTCGGTTGTTATATGCAGCACGTGTTGGTCGACCGTAGCTTGCGCGCTACATCATAGGCAGCTATGTAATTCTACATTGTCTCGATACTCACCCACATGTGTAAGCAATGGTAATGAAGGACAAACCTAGCCGCCTATGATGTAGTGAACAAGTTTCGAACGGCAAACACGTGCTGCATGTAACAACCGAGAGTAAACGGGGGAAGATGTCCTAATCCTGGTTTCGTTGGCTAAAACCGCAACTAAATTAAAGACCAGTCCAGAAAGTATGGACGCAGTAAGAAAATGCTGGCATTTCAAAACTATTGATGGCTAATTCTTTTTGAAAGCTACATACTGTTGGTCAACCTATTTTCTCAACATTTGTATAGAGGTTTTTGCGATTCCAACAGTTTGTTTCAAAATAGCGGAACATCTTCGAAAAAATGTGCACAAACGATGTACAGAGTTTGAAAGGTCACTTAGGAAATGAACAAAATATGTTGGGAGTAAGTTAGAAATTTGTGCAAGCAGCAATCAGCAACCACGGTGGGGATAACACGTTTAAGCATAGGCAAAAATTGGGTAAAATATAAAGACCCTGCCAACCCTCGTTTAGAAAAACAAATAATGAAGGTATTTGAGCACAAGAAAAAACCTTCTAACTCACACAAACTGGGGTATGAACAAAAAAGTTACCATTTCGAATTCCAATGTCCATCGAGGCAAATAACGTTTAATTTTAGATCCTACACAGCTAATCGCGTTCGGTAATTTTTACCGAAATCTCAACCGCTGAGCGTTCGGTAATGGATTCTTAACGGAATTCTGTTAAAAATTACCAAATTTCGGTAAAATGTTATCGTTTATCTGTCAAACTCTAACGAACTTCGGTAAAAGTTGCTTCTTTTACCGATTTTTTCCTGTAAAACAAACTTAACGGTTGAGATTTCGGCAAAACATTACCGAAGTCGGTGATTTTTTCTAACTGTGTATAGTAAGCAGAAACAGCTAAAACGAAGCCCGAAACAAGAACCATCGATCAGGCCCAGACAACTGAAGACTAGGTGCGTCCATACTTTTTGGGGCAGTTTTTAAGTTTTATCATGATATGGTGTTCTACAAAGTTGTTCATTAGGGTATCAACTGCTATTCTTTCAATTCTGAGTCAAATCGAACTCACCAAACCGGCGTGATGTATGAGAGATTTGAGATCATCAAATTTCCCATATATTTGGACTGAATATCGCATACAAACCTTCAACTCATTTGCGCCAGCTCAGTTTTCAACCGATTGAGCTGAATCTTTCACAGATTGTTCTTCTCATCCAAAGGCACGATTATAAAGGGTGCCCCGTGAATTTTGAAAACGTTTTTTTCGCTTCATACAAATGTGGGCCGATCTAGTGCTCACTTCTAACAAAAAATACAAAAATAAGAAACAAAACAAACAGCGTTTCAATTCCTTAATAAGGGAACCAAAACTGGCTGTTCGTGAACAGAAAATGAAATACGAAAACTGTACCAAAACATCACGATTCAACTGTTGTAGTTTATGAAACAATCTACAATTGAATGCTGCTAAATTGTAATGTTTGGATCAAATCAATATATCCATAAGAATTTAATTTGCTCACATGCGATAATGCTTAAAGTAGTACAAACGAGATAAAAAAGCTGTATTCAAGTCGTTTTAAACATGATCCATATAAACGAGTACGAACGATAAAACAAATGACAAAGCTACTTTTTACTTCCAGGGAAAAACGAAAAGCAATAATACCAACCAACTGCAGGTCAGAGCATTTAAATCTGCCCATTAAAAAAAAGAAAAATCCTTAATGGCTTCAAATATGATCCCTTCCAGTCCAGTCCAGTCCAGTGTTAATGTTTCACATAAAAAGAAACCAACTGCACAGGCCACCATAGTAATGATATTCACTGGGCAAGATGAAACAAAGAGCAAAAAAAATATATAAACTGCCCATTTAAATAAATCATTGGGTAATAAAATTATACTCACGCGATTTAATCCGGGCTCACCAGGAACACACAATGTGCTTCGGGTCCACAGAGTAGTAACAACACACACCCAACCCAAGCAGAAGAAAATGTGAAACCATTTGACAGCTTCGACAACAATGTCGATGAAAGGAATTACAAAGTGCACCCGCGTCCCCCATCAACCACCCCATCTTCTATCGGAGAAACCGGAGATCGGTTCTAGGATATCTGTTCCTTCTCGGAACGATGGCGATGGCGCTGTTCTGAATGAACACTCAAATCGATACGTATCCCCTCTCTCCCCCAACAGATCCGTTCACTCTCATTTGCATAATGAATTTTTCATCTCCAGTTTCCAAGATTACTTCCCCGAAAGCGAACCCCTACACAGACGGCAGCAGCAGCAGCAGCAGCAACAACAACGGCTAGGTAATGGTACAAAACGAGAATTTTATTTCCTCCGTGCGCAGCGCACCCGTTTCTGCGGGCCGGCCCGTCGTCGATCGGAGGAGTGTTGCTTCCTTTACTGGGGAACTTCCAGAAACAATGCAGCCCTAATGATTCTGCTTTGGCTTCGATATTCCTTTTGAAGATTTCTTGCAGGCGGGGGAACGAGGTGGAAAGTGACTTCTGAGAAATTCGTTCTTTTTGATATTATCAAAATACTTACCTGATGGGTTACCACTCATAGAAGTGACTTAACGCCGTATGAAATATTCGCCTCAACTGGTCTCGGTCCTGGGCCAATCGCTACCATCCAGTGGACCTGAACCATTGGCGTAGCTAGGGATAGGTCTTAAATATATAGAGGTTCCAGTTAGCCTAGTGGTTGGGGCTATGGATCGCCAATCCGGAGACGGCGGGTTCGATTCCCGTTCCGGTCGGGAAAATTTTCTCGACTCCCTGGGCATAGTGTATCATTGTGCTTGCCTCACAATATACAAATTCATGCAATGGCAGGCAAAGGAAGCCCTTCATTCAATTAATAACTGTGGAGGTGCTCTAAGAACACTAAGTTGAAGAGAGGCAGGCCAAGTTCCAATGCGAACGTCGAGCCATTAAGAAGAAGAAGATATAGAGGTTCCTCCAGTGTTCCAGTGCTGTTTTCGCGATTTCCTTCAGGAATTTCTCCAGAGATCCTTTAATGTATTCCTTCAGGGATTTTTCCTCCATATACAGTCGAGTCTCTTACTAAACGAATTCCCATTAAACGGACTCCTATTAAACGAACTCCTACTAGACAGGGATGAGCGTTATAGGATATTAAGAGCTTATGGGATTTCGGCTTTTTGGGGGTGTGGCCTATTATCTCGGGTGTGCTAAGAGTTAGCGCAATACTTTCCTCGGCAAAGTTTTAGGCTTGCTAAGATCTACCATTTAGAACCTTGGTTCATATGATTAGTTGACAACATGGCCGCTAGAGCAACAGTTTGATGCTAAATTGCACTACAGAAACAATATCAGGTTGTCAAGCAAACGTTACGATATTCGACAGCTCAAGACCCTGATAATTTGGAAGCATAGTTTCTTCGGAAAAGTTGTTGGGTACGCCAATAACTTACTGATGATGAGTTGCGAAGTTCGAAATTCCTCCACTGGGCGGCGCTAGTGAGCAAGTAAATTTTCAAAACCTCATATCTCAGAATCCCAATAACTTAGCACCAACGTTTGGCAAAGTTGATCAGTATGACATAAACTTACATAAAAATAAATACTTGTTTCGCAATTCTGCCACTAGGCGGCGCTAGTGAACATGCAAATTTTATAAATTTCATAGCTCAGAATGTTGATAACTTAGAAAATTGGTGTCTTCGGCAAAGTTATACTGATCACCTTTGTATGAAAATCGGCGTTCAATTATGCACCACAGTGTAAGTTTATGTCATTCTGATCAACTTTGAAAAAGACACCAACTTCCTAAGTTATCGGGGGAGCATTTACTAGCGCCTCCTAGTGGCAGAATTTTGAAACAAGTGTTTATTTTTATGTAAGTTTATGTCATACTGATCAACTTTGAAGAAGACACCAACTTTCTAAGTTATCAGGATTCTGAGCTATGAGATTTCTTAAATTTGCATGTTCACTAGCGCCGCTTAGTGGCAGAATTGCAAAACAAGTGTTTATTTTTATGTAAGTTTATATCATACGGATCAACTTTGCCAAAGACACCAACGTTCTAAGTTATTGGGATTCTGAGATATGAGGTTTTGAAAATTTACTTGCTCACTAGCGCCGCCCAGTGGAGGAATTTCGAACTTCGCAACTCATCGTCATTAAGTTATTGGCGCACCCAACAACTTTTCCGAAGAAAATATCCTTCCAAATTATCAGCGTCTTGATCTGTCGCATATCGTAACGTTTGCTTGACAACCTGATATGGTTCCTGTAGTGCAATTTAGCATCAAACTGTTGATGGTCTCTCTAGCGGCCAAGTTACCAACTAATCATACGAACCAAAGTTCTAAATGGTAGATCTTATCAAGCCATAAAACTTTGCCTAAACGTATTTCGCTAACTCTTACCACACCCGAGATAATAGGCCACACCCCCAAAAAACCGAAATCCCATAAGCTCTTAGTCTCCTATTAAGCGGATTCCTATTGCGCCCCCCGACCAGTGATCTTATAAGAGTCTCGACTGCACTCCTTCCAGAATTCTGCTAGAGATTGCTCCAATAATTGCATTTGGAACTATTTGAAGTATTTCTGCAGGAATGTCTTCCAGAAATTCTTCCAGAAAATTTTACATCAGATTATTCCAAAATTAATCCAGGAATTGCTTCAACATTTTGTACAAAAAATCCTTTAGCAGTCCATCCAATAATTCCTTCAATACTTCTTCATCCAGAGATTCCTACAGAAACACTTCCAGAAATTCGTTAAGAATCTTGAGATTCCCTAAGGATTGAGTTTAGAATTAGGTACTCTTTTTAGTATTTCTTCTGGATTCCCTCAAGAATTTCAACTATTTCTTCAGTACTTCTTTTGGGATTTCTTCAGAAACTTCTCCAGGAATTTCCCCAAAAATTAAATATTAAATATCTTCAGAAATTTGTCCTGGGATTCGTCCAGGAAATCCTCAAGGAAATCTTCAAGGAATTCCTCCAGAAATTCCTTCACAATTGTTCCAGGATCCCTCTGGGAATTCCAGTATGAATTCCTGAAAAAAAAATCTACTGGGATTAGCCCAGGAATTCCTCTAGGGATTCCTCTAGCAATTTCTCTAGAGATTCCTCCAGAAATTCCTCCAAGGGCTGAAAGTCTCTTAAATAAAGACAAATCAATCAATCAGCAATTCCTCCAGAGATGTTTCAAGGAAATCCTCTAAGAGTTCCTCCAGGGATTTCTCGTGGAATTCTAACTGGGATTTCTCCAGAAATACCTCTCGAGATTCGTAAACGAATTTCTCTAGAGGAATTCTTACAGGCATGTCTCCAAGAATTTCTCCGGAGGTTCCTCCAGGTATTCCTTCAGGAGTTCTTCTAGGGAATCCTCTAGGAATTGCTCTATAAATTCCAACACAAATTCTTTTAGAAAACCTCCAGGCATTCCTCCTGGAGTTCCTTCAAGAATTTCTGTAGGAATTCCTACAGGGATCAATCCAGGCATTCCTCCAGGATTTCATTCAGAGACTCCTCCAGGAATACCTTCAAGAATTCCACCTGAAATTATCTCTAGAATTTCTTTAGAAATTCCAGGTATTATTTCAAGAATTCCTCCAGGAAATATCTCCAGAAATTGTTCCTGGAAATCCTTTGGAAATTCTTACAGCAATCCCTCCAGGAATTTCTCCAGGAAGTCTTTTCGGCATTTCTTCAAAAGTTCTTGCAGGACTTTTTTCAGGAATTCGTTCAGGATTTTTTCTAGGGATTCCTCCGGGAATTCTTCCAGGGCTTTCTCCAGGAATTTCTCCTCCAAGAATTACTCCAGGGATACCTCCAGTGATTCCTGCAGGAATTCTTTCACGGATTCCTCCAGAAATTCCAGTAGGAATTTACCAGGGATTCCACTAGAGATTCTTCCAGAGATTCGTCCAGGAATACCTCCAATGATTCCTCCAGAAATTCCTCTGAGAATTCCTCGAGAAATTTATCCAGGAATTCTACTAGAGATTCATCTGCGAATTCATTAAGGGATTTCTCCAGGAATTCCTCCAGAAATTCCGCCAGGAATTTGTCCAAAAGATCTTCCAGGCATTTCTCCTGAGTTTCCTCCAGAAATTGTTTCAGGGATTCCTCCGAGGATTTTTCTAAGATTTCTCCTAGGGATTCTTCCAAGAATTTGTCTAAGTATTCCATTAGGAATTTCTCGAGAGCTTTCTTCAGAAATTTTTCCAGAGGATCCTCCCAGAATTCCTGTAGGAATTCTACCAGGAATTCATCATTCAGGATTTCTGCCATGGTTTGCTCCAGGAATATCTCCAGGGATTCCTCCAGGATTTCCTCTTGGTATTCCTGCAGGAATTTCTCCACAGAATCATTCTTGGATTTCTCAGAGAATTCATTTAGGGACCGCTCCGGGAATTCTTCCGGAGGTCCCTCCCAGAATTCCTATAGAGGTTCCACCAGGAATTTCTGCAGGGATGCCTCCAGGAAATCGTCCAAATATTCCTTCAGAACTTTCTCGAGGGGTTTGTCCAAGAATTCCTCTAGCAATTTATCCAGAAATTCCTCCAGGTATACTTTCAGAAAATCTTCCAGGAATTTCTTCAGGGACTCCGCCAGGAATTTCTCCAGAGATTTCACCATATATTTGTCCAGAAGTTCCCCCTAGATATCCTCTAGAAGTTCCTCCAGGCTTTACTTCCAGGCATACATGCAGGAATACATCTAGGGGTTCCGGGTCATTTGGCCGAACGCCGTTTAGTCGAATTCCGTTTGGCCGAACGCCATTTGGCCGAAAGGGTCATTTGGCCGAATGCCATTTGGCCGAATGCCGTTTGGCCGAAAATGAATGATGAACTTAAGTGACCAAGTCACTGTTCTCCGCATCAGTATAACTCGAAAGAACAGCCTATGATTCAAAGAAGGAAAAATATTTGATGAAATATTGGTAGCTTCAACGCCAACTGAACTCTGAAATGCAAAACTAGAAAGAATAGCCTATGAGTAAAAGAAGGAAATATTTCTGATGACCATAGTAGCAGTTAGAATGGCAAAAACTTCGTCTGAATTCTTTTGATCATATTCGGCCAAACGGCATTCGGCCAAACGACCCATTCGGCCAGATGGCGTTCGGCCAAATGGCGTTCGGCCAAACGACATTCGGCCAAACGGCATTCGGCCAAATGGCCGGACACCCATCTAGGGATTTCCCCAGGAATTCCTTCAAAAGTTTTACTAGAAATACCTGAAGGAATTCCTCTAGAGATTCCTCCAGGGATTCCTCCATGAATTCCTCCAGCGGATCTTCCTTAAAGTTCTCCTGTAATTCTTCAAGGAAACCATCCGGGAACTTTTCCAAGGATTTCTCTAGGGATTTCTCCAGGAATTCTTCATAGAATTGAAGCAGTGATTCCTCCAGGAATTCCACTGGAGATTTCTCAAGGAATATCTCTAGAGATCCTTTAAATAATTGCTACATGCATGTCTTCAAAAATTTCTCCAGGGGTTCCTCCAGACATTACCACAGGAATTTCTCTAGGGACTGTGCTAGGAATTTCTCCAGGATTTTTTTTAGGAATATCTCCAGGCATTCTTCCAGGGATTTCTATAGAGATTCCTCCAGAGATTTATTCAGGCATTCCTCAAGGTTTGCATTCAGGGAATCCTCCCGGATTACTTTTAAGAATTCCACCAGGAATTATTTCAGGAATTTCTTCAAAAAATCTTCCATGAATTGACCTAGCAATTCCTTAAGAAATTACTGCGGCAATTTTCCAGGAATTTTTCCCAGGAATTCCTCCAAGAATGCCTCCCAAGATTTATCTAGGAATTCCTGGCATTCTCCTCCAGGCATTTCTCCAGGAACTGCTCCGGGAATTACACCAGGTATTTCTTCAAGAATTCACGAAGAAATTGATTCTGGAATTCCTCCAGGAATTCCATCAGGGATTTCTCCAGAAATTCTTTCAGGAATTTCTTCAGGAATTCTTTCAGAAGTATTTCCAAGGATTCCTCCGGGAATTCTTCCAAGGGTTTCCTCGATGAATGTATCCAGGTATTTCAGAAAGTTCCTCCAGAAATTGCTTTTTTTCCAGAGATTCCTTCCAGAATTCATCTTAGGAATCCTTCAGGAGTCATCCAAGGTGTCCTTCAAGATTTCTTTCCGGGTTTGCTCCTGGAATTCATTCAGGAATTTCTGCAGGGTATCCTCCAGGAATTACTCCTGGTATTTCTCTGGAGTTTCCTCCAGGTATTCTTACAGGAATTCCTCCAGGAATTTAAACGGAAATTTCACCAAGGATTCCAGAGATTTTTCTAGGAATTCCTCCCGGGATTCCTCAAGTGATTTTTTTAGATATTTTTCCAGGGATACCTCCCATAATTGCTCTAAAGATTCCTCCGGGAATTCATCCATAGATTCCTCCAGGTATGCTTTCTGAAATTTCTCCAGGAATTCCTGCAGGGTTTACTCCAGGAATTCCTGTGATCATTGCTTCAGAAATTCCTCTGGGGATCTTTTCAAAAATTAATTCAGGGGCTCGGTCATAAATAATCTTGAAGATTTTTTTGAATAACTTGAAGGATTTCTAGAGGAATTCTTCCAGCGATTTGTGTTTGTATTTGTATTCTTTCCGATAATTTTAGAGGGATACTAGAGTAAGAAAATTCTCCAAGAAGTCATCCAGGAATTTATTCACAATTATCTCCGAGAAATCTTCAAGGAGGTCATCCACAGATGTATTCAGGAATTCATCCATGAATTCCTTCAAGAATACCCCCTGCGAAGGAGATTCTTCAGAAGTGCTTCCTGCGATTCTTTCAGGAATATATCCTGTTTTTCTTTTGCAATCACCATGACTTACTTTAATTAAACATACAAGCACTTACATGCTAGAAGCGCTTTGAGACATTTTATCAAGAAATTTTTGAGGAATTCACCCAGAGTAGACTCTTTCGGAATTCTCCCAGGGTTTCCTCCTGAAATTTCTCGAAAAAATGCACCACGAATTCTCTAGGAATTCGTTCTTAAATTCCTCAGACACTTTTTTTTTAAATACATTCCAACTATTCGCCCCAGGTGAATTCCAAGATTTTTCCATTGAAATTTTTCATTTGAGAATTCTCCGGAAAGAATTTCTCCAGGGCTTCTTTTAATAAATTCTTGCAAGGACACGTTGAGGGTTTCCTCCAGTGATAGTTTCAAGACTTTTACGAGAATATCTTCCATATCTGGCCCCTAAGCCCCCCCTTAAGCTATGCCAATGGCCTGAACGTTGAGTATCCTTATCCTCCTTCCTCTACAAAAAAACCCAATGTGTGCGCGGTATGTCACGAAGCAGGTGGCCCCTTCCTGGTTCTCTACCGAATACAGCTCTACTGCCGTTATACGCATATAACATTGAACAGTTAAGCTAAAACGGTAGTCTAGCTATCATTTCTCCGGCATACGAGCTACGTGTCCAGCCCACCGCAGCTTGCCATGTTTTATTATATACATCTCATTACGGGACTTCAGCAGGTCTCGCGGAAGAAGTGGTGGTCAATTTGATTGGAGGAAAATCATTTCCCAACAAAAACACATTTTACACCGATTTCCCCGTGTTACAGTATTTCCAGTATCTTCCCTGACGCACAGCTCTGCTGCTGCGTACCATCATATCGCGTGTCTCCCCGAGAGCTTTCGGTTCGTTTCATCACGATTTGCACTTGTTAAGCGAGGCAGGCAGGAGAGCCCAGGAGATCTTGTTACAGCTCTTAATTCTATGGCTTTTCATTTACTCTTCGCATCCCAACTGAATCAACTGAGCCAGGTTGTGAGGTAGTGGCCGGCCGCGGTAGGTAAATGACGATGGGTCAGGGTCAGAGGCCAGTGGCGCGGAGATTACATCAAAAGCTCCTCCTTGCCATTCCGTAATTATTACAGTTATAGTTATTACTTCAAACGAGCCGCAGAGAACATCTCAGGTCCTGAGGAGGAGCAGAGCGTTTCCAAGTAGAACCACCCGCTTGAGATGCGAATTCGAATGCGAATTTGAAATAATGGATCTTCTTTTTAGCGCTGTCGCTCTGGTGTTGGGGTGCGATTCCGAAAGTGTGGCAAACGAACCACATTGAAATGCTTGGTTCAACCCGAAGAGGTTCACTGTTCAAGGAGCTGCGTGGGTTTGCTTAGCTTGAGTCTGATGGTGAAACGTGAAACAACAAGTGGCAAAATGAGAGGGAGTGGGTTTCGTCGAAAAGTTAGTCACATGTGCGGCCAAGCAGCATATATGCTGACGCAATTGGTGTGCGTATCGGGTTCTTGGGATCGGTGTCTCTATCTGTCAAGGTTATATTTCAGTTTGCAAACAAACATTGACGGCCATGTGGTGTGAAGTGAATATAGAGTAGTCTGAGACTAACTGAGGCTTACAAACTGCTCAATCGACCCAGTGGCTAAACCAAGACTCCCGGATAACTAGCTCAGTAGCATGAGACCCCTAGAGCTGGGTCTACACGGGTCTACGGCATGCTACTGGGTAATTCGGAGGGGTTACGCGGAACAACGGGTGCAGAAACTATGGTATTTCTTTGGGCTATGACAGAGTGTGTGTATGGAGATATAAAGGCAAATTTATTGAAAGTTACTAGGTTGGTTCTAATTGGTTTATTTGGGCTATGGCGGGTTGTGGTTGATGAAAATCGTTGGGTACGTACCGGTGTGCTGGCGAGCGCTCGCTGCTGACGGCATAGGCGGATGACGGTGTCGGTCCTTATGGTCCGGTAGGTTTCAGAATGGTGGATCTTGGAGTTTGGCTAGCTTAGTGAAATGGCGTATCCACGGGTGGGTTTTAGGCCACTTTCGTGTCCTAGACTTGGCTACGGCGTCTTCCTTCTTTGGCACGATCGACGGGCCACGGACGAGAAAGTATTGGCCACGCCGAGAAGGGTCCTCTTTGGTGATTAGGGCTGTTAGCTCGAGGAGCTCTCTCACGGTCGGTGAGTGTGACCAGACAGCCTGGTCTTTTACTGTTAGGCGTAGACCGGTGAACCGATCTAGGCCGAATCGTGTGGACTGTGAGGGGCAATTCCGTGACAGTACCAAAATGGTAGTTCAAAAGGTCCTGTTGGAATGATCCGGAATAAAGGCACTGGTATCACAGAGACCATTTAATGTGGCATACCTGAATGAACTTAGGCTGGACTCAAGCACTATACTCGTTCACTGAACTTCTTACAAAAATCAGAGGGGTGTGTGCAAGACACAACCGAATGACGTAAACTACGTAAAACAGTTTATTATGATTGATAACGGACTTCTGTTTGCTGTTTTGTCGAACAAATCATACAATTTGTTTAGACCAACTTCGAGGTTTGTGGTTTGGCTAGATCGGAAGCTACTTTAAGTTTGTAGAACTTTTGGCGGACAGCTCGGTAGGTGTATACCATGGTTGTCTTCATTCGGTGATTTCTATTCTTCCTCCTCTTTGTTGTTTTATGAGCGATTACATTCTTAAACGTAACCCTTTTCTGATTTTCATTAGCAAATTATTGAAATTTTGGGAAAAATGCATTCCTAACCTAAATTGTTCTTCAATATTTATTATTAGCCTTTTCCAGACGGGTAGGCTTAATATTACCGAATATTATAATATTTAGTAAATAACTGTATGTAATACACATTTTAAGAATTTTCGGCAAAAATTACTGGTAATTACAGATATTGAATATTTTGTAATTTAGTAATTGCAGAGATCTTATTCAAATTTGTCAACACTGGATAACAATTTTCATTTTTAGGCAAACCAGCAAATTGTAGAAGAAATTTCACTCAGTTTTCTAATAAATTCCCATTTAATGTTAATCTTTTGCCGACCGGTTTAGCTCCGAAGAAGATTCTTCCCAGTTGACATGACCAACCGCTCGCTATGAGAGAATGCGAATGGGCCACCCCGTTATTGCTACGTTTCTGGCGGTGCGTTTGCCGCGAGAATTCGGTTTTAACTCTAGCAGAAAATTCAGAATTGTAGCCCTGAGAAGGGCTGTTTAAATTTGATTTAGCAAAACCAAATCTGTTCAACAGTAAGGAGGGATTTCTTCCTTCGATGATGGTGCTGCATCCGATGATGAAAATTTTTCCGCGTGCTTCTGTACTCATCCGCAACCGCACTGGGAGATTTCGAATGAGCCACCGCCGATGACCAGGCGTTAGCAAACTGAACTCCGCTTCCCGGCTATGCTTCTGCGTCGATGGGTCAAGGCGCGATCGTATCGCCTCTCAGTCGATCTTGGGCGGGGGTTTCCGTTCAGTGTACCGCGCTCGGCAGCGGTTTCGCTGAAGTTGGTTTTAATATGTCAGCACTTACTTGTTTTCACTTTCTAGGATAATTCTGAATGAACTCTTATGCAGAAATTTAAAATTGTAGCCCTCACAAGGGCTGTTTAAATTTGATTTCGCAAAACCAAATCTGTTTACTGTTAAGGATTTCTTCCTTCGCTGATGGCGCTGGATCCGATGATGAAAATTTTTCCGCGTGCTGCCGTACCCATCCGCAGCCGCACTGGGAGATTCCAAATGAGCCACCGTCGATGAAACCGGGCCTACTGTCCGGTGTGCGGGACAACCGTTCGACTCGGCGACCAAAGCAAACTGAGCTCCGCTTTCCGCCCGGCGATGCTTCTGCATCGATGGGTCAAAGAATAATGAACGAAGATGAGAAGAAGCAGTTTGCTTTTATACTGCACAAAGGTATGGTTTCCCCTCTTGAACGTGATTGGTTAGATACGAGGGGAGTCAAAATCAATGATGCCTTACAAATTTATCAGTAATCATTTATTTTTGCAGAATATTCAAAATAATTTAAAATAATAATTATTAGCATTTCCTGAACAGTAGACTTAGGATTAACCAATATTATAATATTTGAATATTTGAAATTCGAAAATTCTTATGGAAATTTGGCAACGCTGGTTAACAATTTTCATTTTCCAGTAAACCAGCAAATTTTTCTAAGTTGGGCAAATTTCTATTTGATGCGCGCATAAGTTTATACACAGTACATTGAATTTAGAACTGATTCGACATCAAGCGGTTAAATTCTTTCCGATGAAAATTCCCAGTTGCTGTGTCATGCCTATCCGCTACCGCACTGGGGAAATGTGAATGAGCCACCATCGCCGCTGCTACTCGGTTGCTGTTGGTGCGTCTACCGCGCACGGCAGCGCTTTCGCTGTAGTTGGTTTTAATATGTCGGCACTTAAGTGTTTGCTTTCTAGGATAATTCTGAATGAACTCTTATGCAGAAATTTAAAATTTTAGCCCTCACAAGGGCTGTTTAAATTTGAATTCGCCACACCAAAATATATTCCACTTTCAGGAGGGATATTTTCCTCCTGCGAAGATGTTGGATCCGATGTTGAAATTTCCTTTCCATTGCTGCCGGGCACATGCGCTACCGCACTGGGAAAAGGCGATTGAGTCACCACCGCCGGTGCTGCTTGGTTGCCGACGGCACGTCCAACGCGCTCGGCAGTGTGAAGCAGAATGGGAGAGCGAAAATGCTCTCTCCCGCTCCACCGCGGTCGACGCTCGGAAGAATACTAACTCAGACCGGCAGCGCTCTGCCGATGCGTTCCCATCGAGTAGTCGAAGAGGACTGATGGAAGATGAGAAGAAGCAGTAATCTTTTATACTGCCGGTTTCTTCCTCAAACTTGTGCTCGCACGTGATTGGCTGGATAAAATTAAAACATGGGTTCACTATTTCCAAATTTTCAATAGTTTAGAATTGAAAATAGTAACTTTTGTGTATTGTAGAAAATTGTTGTGCAGTTTTCCCATCGATTCGATCTATAATCCGGAAAATCCATCGATTACTTTTTGAGTTATTAGCGTTTGAAATCTGATGCAATTTCGTGACGGTCGCCAAATTTTAGATTTTCATTTTGCACCCGGTGCCGTGGTACAGTACCGTACCTTCCCCTTAGACGTAGTTTACGTCAAAAGCCACTTTGAAATAAAACGCACTTGTGTCTCACACGAACGCCGAATTGAAAGTGATCATGGCGGTCAGCTCAAGTCTTAAAATGCCATCCAGTCCATGCCTTCCCATTGTTCCTTAATCGTTACTCCATGTTTCCTATCCTTGGTAGCAGCACCACCCATTATGCTACCGGTTTGCCTACTTTTACTGCCACAGTTGATTTACGCCCGCCACCCATTTTTGCCATAGTTTATTCAAATTACATTTAATATTTAGCTTACAACATATTTCTACTACCTAATACAGTTTACAATTTTAGTCTAACTCTAACCAACTCTATTTATTCCAAACACTTAACAAACAAACACTATAGTTTCCTCAACAATACGCACAAATTAAAAATTATATTGGGATAATTGTAACTGAACGGTTACAAGTCCTTGGATCAGATTGGTGTTCTATATATATATATATATATATATATATATATATATATATATTAGGCCTGTCCAGTTTTTCAAAAATGTTCTCTGATTCTCAAGTCCACCCCCATATTTTGATTTGCATCCTAAAAAAAGTAACTGGTCAAAATTTCAGCCAAATCCATTAAAATTAAGAGGTGCATCAAATCAATTTTGTGTTTTTCGACTATTTTTGAACTTCAAAAATTCATAACTACTCTAAAACATGTCAAAACTTAATTCTTTCGGCAGAAATTGAAAGCTATACTTGTCTGCTACAACTTCTCCGAACAACGTGTGCCAATAAAATTGAAGGAAACATATGTAATTATCACATTTGTAATCAGAAAAACCTTAAAAAGTTGATCTCTTGATAGATTTTGTTCTGGAATACCCTAATATACGTAATAAGTTGGATTTTTCAGAACGGCATCATATTCTCCAATGTTTTCTGGTTATTTGCTTCTTTGGCACCAATGCTGTAGGAGTTGAGCAAAAATTACTAAAAT
This sequence comes from Aedes albopictus, assembly GCF_035046485.1. NCBI lineage: Eukaryota > Metazoa > Arthropoda > Insecta > Diptera > Culicidae > Aedes > Aedes albopictus. The sequence continues at coordinate 16,809,498 of NC_085138.1, forward strand.
TCGTGAAAGCCAAATGTGACCTAAAAACTAGCTTTTCGGGTACAATCACGCTTTGGCGCGCAAAAAGTGGCATCGCGTCAGCACTGATATGATAGCCAACACCTGTCATCGCGCTTGTTTGAAATCACCCGTGGTAGGAGGTAGCCAAGGCAAACTACTAGGAAGCAAAGCTACTACGTTCAGTTCAATTTCGCGCCACAACGTGATTGCCTCCAAAAAGCTAGTTTTTAGGCCACATTTGACTTTCACGAATTATTTTTACTCAACTCGTACAGCATTGGTGTCAAAGAAGCAAATAACCAAAAAACATTGGAGAATATGATGCCGTTTTGAAAAATCCAACTTATTAAGTAGATTAGGGTGTTCCAGAACGAAATCTATTAAAAAATCAACTTTTTAAGGTTTTTCTGGTTACAAATGTGATAATTACAAATGTTTCTTTCAATTTTATTGGCACACGTTGTTCGGAGAAGTTGTAGCAGACAAGTATAGCTTTCAATTTCTGCCGAAAGAATTAAGTTTTGACATGTTTTAGAGTAGTTATGAATTTTTGAAGTTCAAAAATAGTCGAAAAACACAAAATTGATTTGATGCACCTCTTAATTTTAATGGATTTGGCTGAAATTTTGACCAGTTACTTCTTTTAGGATGCCAATCAAAATATGGGGGTGGACTTGAGAATCAGAGAACATTTTTGAAAAGCTGGACAGGCCTAATATATATATATATATATATATATATATATATATATATATATATATATATATATATATATATATATATATATATATATATATATATATATATATATATATATATATATATATATATATATATATATATATATATATATATATGTACTTCTATTAACCAAGAGCGTTGTTACGAATTGATCATTTTGGGGCTAGCTAACTTCGGTACAATCCTTGAGCGTTAAATGATAAAGGTAAATGCGGAATGTTAGTTCAACAGCATTCGAGAAATCGAGAATCGAGAAATACTACAAACTCTACACATTTGCCATGGGAAATTAGTATTTGTTAGTGGCGTAGGATGAGGAATAGACATGAAAGACTCTTGCATATTCTAATCCTGCTTCTTTCTGGCTCAACGTTCCTATTGGAGCTTGGACTACTGCTCTTTAACTTAGTGTTCTTTTCAACTACCAATTTAAGGGTAAGCTTCTTTGATAAAGTTGGCTATTCCAGTATTGTTCAATCATAATTTTACTCAAGAGTTTTAAATTTGTATGAATGTAAACCTTTCTGAGCTTTCCGTTCTCGATTTTGCGCCCTGGAATTCTTCCCAATGATTCGTAAACAATTTATTTTTTATGAAATTCAAATAACTCAACGTACATATGTACAGATGGGTAAATTATTGGTCAAATTGGGAAAAAATCCACAGCTCAGGTGAGATTTGAACTCACGACCCTTATTCGCTAGACAAGTGCTTTACCAACTAAGCTACCGAGCCAATTAGTTAGAGTCGTTTTCGAGCATCTACCTCTACGTAGTTACCCGTCGTATCAAATAGAATGCGAACGACGCGTTTGATCGCCTTCCAGGTAGCATTGTTCTTCCTCTACAAGTGGTTGAAGAAGCGTTGCCTGTACGATAGGCAAACAGTTTCAAACAATAGACCACCTCACGGCGAAATTCTATCTCTTTCGCTCTTTCAGAGAGTTTGAAAACAACAGGACCAGTACCTGTCAAATTTGACAGGTGTTGGTCCTGTTGTTGTCTAATTTCCCGTAGGAGAGAAAGAGAACGATTTCTTGATGACGTCACCGTGCAATGGAGTATAAACAAATCGCTTTCGCTCTTCGTACATATGTACAACAGAGATGGTTATATTTGCGGTTTAGGGGAAGATGATATAGATCGATGAGATTAGAATTGAACCTTATGACAACTAAGTTGCCGGGTCATTAATTGGCTCGGTAGCTTAGTTGGTAAAGCACTTGTCTAGCGAATAAGGGTCGTGAGTTCAAATCTCACCTGAGCTGTGGATTTTTTCCCAATTTGACCAATAATTTACCCATCTGTACATATGTACGTTGAGTTATTTGAATTTCATAATTTGACCACACGGATTGGTATTACCGAAAATTTGCACTTCAAGTGAGTAATTTTTTTTTCATTTTTTTCACAAAATTCAAAAAAAAATCAGGGAATACTTCAGAAGTACCACCAAAAATAAATTCAGAAATTCTCCCAGAAGTTCCTCAAAAAAACTCAAGGCATTTTTTCCTTCATGAAATCCTTGAAAAAAAAATTCAAACGAATGCCCCCGAAAATTCTTCAAGAGTTTTTCCTAAGGACAAAATTTCAAAACTTTCTAGGGATCCCTTCCAAAAAATTCTCTGGGGTTTGCTTTGGAAATATTACTAGAGATAATTAAAAAAAAACTTCTTAAATTCCTACATGATTTTTTTTTGTTTTAGAAATTCCTTTAAAGTTTCGTTTAAAAATTCCATTGATATCTTTAGTGATTCCTCCATGAAATATATGAAAAATATGAAACCTATAAAATATAATTGTTTATAAAAAAAATGAAATTATGAAATTTGGGAAAAATATATGAAAATATCTCCCATAAAATTGAATGATTTTTTTAGAAATCTTCTCAGGTTTACTGTTTGCAAATCTTCCATGGACATTTGAAAAAATTATGCTGCAGTTTCTTTGAAACAATTTCTAGTTATTAAATTAAAAATTATTTCAGGATTTTTTTTTTCAAAAAAAATTTCAGGTATTTCTTCTGAAATTCCTTAGCGTATTCTTTTATTATTCTTAAAAATATTCAGTTTTCTTGATGAATTCCTCTATGAATTCTTTTAGACAACCCTCTGAGAATAAATCAAGCAGCTCCTCCAGGAGTTCCTTAAGAAATTCATCGAAAGATTTTTCCATAAAATTCTTTAAAAAATATTTTTTTTTACAGAATTGTTTTCAAAATATAAAAAACCATGTTTTTAAAATAAATTCTTCCACGGATTTCTTCAGAACTTTCTCCGGGGGTTCTTTTGGAACACGTTCCATGGATTGCTCAAGAAGTTCTACCTTGAGTATCCTTAAAATCTCAATCACCAAAAAAGTTTCCTTTATGGATTTCTTGGAACTTTATACAGAAATTCCATCAGAAGATCTTCCATTCTTTCAGAAATTCGTTCAAGGATGCCTTCTTCCATTATTTCTTTTACCAAATCTTCTAAGAACTCTTTAGAAATTACTCCAGAGCTCTGGAAATTTCACCTTTAATTCCTCCAGAAGTTTCCCCTGGAATGTTTTCGCGATTTTTTTTTTCAAAAATTCTTTTTTGCGATCTCAAGGATTTTTTTCAGCGGTTGCTTCAGGAAGTCACCTAAGGATGCCTCCATAAATATCTCAAAGGGTTGAAACAATTATAAGTTCTCCCTAAATTTTCTCCACAAAATTCTCAGAGTATTTATTCTAAAGAATGCTTTAGAAAACCCAGGAATGCCTCTGGGAATTGTTCAACTTACTTTCAATACTGAGCAAAGATGCCAGATTACTTTATCAAAAATCTGTATCAATACAAATTTTTCTGTATTGCTGAATTTCAGGGTAGAGCAGACACCGAGAGTCCTAGGTTTCAATAGAATCCAATTAAAATGTACTGCTTTTTGACGGTTTTCAAGTTATACCTGTTTTTACCGGCATTTGTTTTTCTTAAACTTGTGTGAATATTAAAAATTTTCATATATTTTTTAAAGTTTTAGCAGTAATTTATAAAGTTTTCTTTGAATCTTCAAATTTACGCTTTCTGGAGAAATCTGTATCACAGTTCAAAAATCTGTATTTTTTCTGTAATCTGAATCTTGTCTGCATAGATAGAATCTGTATAATACAGAAAAATCTGTATATCTGGCATCTCTGGTTCTGAGCACCCAAGGCAACCCATAAAGCTTTTATTCATTAGGGCTCTTATTTATTAGGTATCCAATAGATTTCTTCAGAAATTTGTCAGAGGAATGCTCCAGAGCTATTTTCAAAGACTCTTCTTAAAAATATTCTGAGTGTTACTTCAGGATTATCTCATAAAATCTTCCATAAATTGCTTCAGAAATTCCTCCAGGGTTTTGTTCAGTAATTCCAGGAATTCTTCAGATATCTATGAATATTTTCAAGAATTCTTTCAAAAATTCCCTCATTCATTCTGTTGGACGATCTCTCGTGGATTCTTCAGAAATTTCCACAGCGGTTCCATAAAACATCTTCCAGGTATTCCATGAGAAATTTTTTAAAGGAATTCATTCAGAAATTTTGCAATGGATTTTATCACAAAATCTTTCAAAGATTCCTCCAGCAAACTCTAGAAAAAGTTCTTCAGATTCTGAACATTTTCCAGGTATACCGTCAGAAAATTCTATATGCGTTTCTGAAGAAAATCCACCAGAAATTCTTTTAGAAAGTCTTCTGGGAATTCATTTGGAAATTTATTCAGAAAATTTTCAAGAAATTTCTTTAACAACTTGAGAAATATTTTTCATAGGTACCTCCAGAAGTTCTTATAGAAAATTTTCCTTGGATTGCTGAAGTAATTTCTCCTTGAGTATAGTTTAACAATTTCTTCACATTTTCTTCCATAACTTTGCTCAAGAGAACAGTCAGATCAGTCAACGCATTATTTGCTAAAAAACCATGCATGTTTTTTTCTCAGAAATTCTTCCATCATTTCTTTCAGAAAAATCTTCGAGGGTTCATACAAAAAATCTTTCACGAATTCCTCTAACCATTTCGTCAGGAAATCCGAAATTCAGATTTTAATTTTTTTCTATGGATTTATTTATTATTTATCTTCCAGAGATTCCTTCGAAAGTTCTTCCTTGTGAAAATTCTCCAGACCAGAGATGCCAGATATACAGATTTTTCTGTATTATACAGTTTTTTGACCTTCTATACAGACATGATGCTCTAGACATCCATTCAAAAATTACCCTAAAGTTTCCATCAGAAAATGTTCCACAGATTTTTTTTTGAAAATTCATCAAGGGTTTTTGATTTTTCTAGAAATTCAACAAAATTTTCAAAATAACTCCATAACAGTTCCTTAAAGATCAATCCAGAGATTCAAACTATCAGAAATTCTTGTAGAGATTTCTCCAAAAATTCTCGATATAATTTCTTTGGAAAATCTTCCCTTAATAATACTTATTGTTGGGAGAAATCATCAGGAATTCCGAAATATCTCTAGGAATTCATTCAAAAGTTTCATCATCAACAATTTTAAACATTTCTCCACAAATTTCGCGATGGTTTCTTTTTGAGAATCTAAGTAGTATGCGTTCCTTCATAAACTCTTACATTTATATCTTTATAAATTTCTCCAGGGTGGTTTCAGGAAAATTTACAGGGATTTCTTCGAAAATTTCATTTGACAATCATTTTTGAATTCACATGGAATTTTGTTAAGTGATTTTTGTATAAAACCTTGATATGATTCCATTAAAAAATCTTACAGAGGTACTTTCAAACTCTTTTTGAGAAAATCGTTTAAAAATTGCTTCTATCCAACCCAACATAGAGTTCCTTGGTAACACCGGAGAGAATTTCTTTGAGAAATTCCGTCAAACATTTCTCTGGGAATTCTTTTGAAAATTCATTCACAAATGCCAGCAAAAGTTTCTAAAGAAATTCTTCAAGAACTTTTCAAGCAGTTCTTCCAGGATTTCCTTTAAAAAATTATCCAATTCTTATTCAAAAATTATTCCGGGAATGTCTTTCTCAGAAATTCCAACATTTTTGTTTCAGAACAAACTATAGAGATTGCTTTAGAGATTCTTCCTTCGACAATTCCCCTAGATATGTTTCCAGAAATTTCTCCAAGATGTCTTCTAGAAAAGCGTCAACGGATTTCTTCCGCTATTGCCCCATTAATGCATAGAATTTTTTTTTCCTGGGCTCGTTAAAAACAATTAAAGGATTGTCTCAAAAAATTCATGGACTGCTCAAGAGATTCCTCCATAAATTTCTTCAGATTTTTGTCCAAAATTTTCTACACAAATTGCACTTGAGATTCTTCGAAAAATCCTCCAAGAATTTCACTTAAACATATGGATTACTTTAGAGAATCATCTTTAAATTCTATTGGAAATTCTTCCGCAGTTTATAACGCGGAATCTATTATTGATTTTTCCATATGTTGCTCCTGAAATGTGTTCCCGAAATCTTTTTAAAATACTTGTCATTAATTTCGCCAGAAATTTTTCACCATGGTTTCATTTTAGGATTTTTTTTTTACGAATTCATTTCCTAAACAAAATGTCCTAAGGATTCTATTACATTTTTTGCAGAGATTCATTCAGAGACTGCTTTAGAGATCCATCCAGAATATCTCCAAGGGTTACTTTAGAAACTCTTCCGGGGATTCCTTCAGAAATTCCTACATGGATTTTGTGGTGACGAGTGTCTTATCCATTCTTCGTATACATGCACCTGCATTGTGACGCGACCGGCGCGGCATTGGCTCTGCTGAGCAGCACTTGAATACTTAGTCTATTACACACTCTCGTGCTTACCAGACGCGGTTCCCACAAGTGGCGACGAGGATAAAAAATAGTTTTTCGCGGTATGAGAAGTGAAAATGATAATTCTATTACAGAAATAAAAATGAAGCGGGATGTGAAAGAAATTGCCCGTAGGAATGTGAATTACTAAGCGAAGAAACAAGTGCTTTTCAAAAATATGGGAAAAAATTAAACGAAACGTGTGATGGCGTGGTTGACGCTGCTATCCTGCATGCGGTGACCTTGATTGTTCTCGCGTGCGGAAGAACAAAGAAGATTTAGCCAGTGGTTATTGTGTTGAGTGGCTGAGCCGTTGAAAGGGCAAAACAAAAGTGAAACGAAATGAAACGCGTGTGCAGAACTGTGTTCAATGTTTAAAGATCCATGCGTTCTTTGGTATGGTGATTGTTGGTGGCTTTATGTGGAATCATTATATATTTCTTAATTGCACTCTAACAGCCACTGATAAGAGGTGGCATAAGATTTGCACATGGTTATTTTCAGCGTAAGCCTACACAGAAAGGTATGTAATTTGTTGATTCATTATAGTTCTACAGGATATGCTTCAGGTACGCAAAGCTTAAAACCAGATTGGACCGGATTATTCATAACGAAAAAAATGGAAACGGGAAGAAAAAAAAATGCTTAAAATATGTGATTTAATTCACTGAAAGTAGTGATCCTGTGATTGAATTCACTTTAGATATTGGATGTACTAGGAGTTCAGTAATCCCCTGAGCTGACATCATCGTATTCTACTATATTTCAGCAACTTCTCATTACTGGGGTCGTATTTAGTACTGTTTTCCTAGGTACCGCTAAAATTCATTTTTACATTTCATGAGCACGCGTTAAGATCAGGTAGAGAATTGTCAGATAATGGGGGCACGGGGCAGATGACGGAGAGAACGCGCAGTTTATTCTTTGTCAGAACTTGTACAGATAATGACACAATCTCGAAAACGTTAAAAAAAACCCAGATTTATCCACCTAGTGGTGATAGTGCCTTTCTCGTCAAATATGTACTCATGATCTTTCCGTCGACGCAATCAATCTAGCATTAGAGTCAGTGATCAGCCCTAAATCTCTGAGCTTTGGTAACGGACGAGATGGAGGAAATGCTCATAACAGCGATCTGGGACTGTACCACCTAAGAATTTCTGAATCATGAGAATGCTTACCTATTTAGAAAATCAAGAATTTTATCAAGGTCATCATCGAATTGGGGCACTTATTCCTACATTATGTTCAACGTATGGGCAGAGCTGAAAGTATCAGTACTTTCAGTTGACTGCTTGACCACCTTCACTGGAGGATTCATACCAAGATGACAATAGGGTTCAACTTTTTTCACAGATCACTTTGACAAAGTTTTATCTGCACACTTTATGCTATATTTTATTATCATTGGTTACAAAATTCATGTAGAATTTGTAATGTAGTTATTTGAATTGTCAATGCTATATCACATTCAAATATCAACCACATTACAGAGCTCGCCCTCCAGTCATATCAAAATTTTGCGAAGTAACTTTAGACGCAAATAAAGATTTAAAAGAATGTTCCGGGAACTTAAATTTTAATTTTTCCATACAACGTTGATCCATCCTACTGTAAATTTATGTCTCAGGAATCTAAAATGGTGTGATTTGATGGGATCGCTTTAGTTTTTTTTTAGGTTTTTGGTTCTCTTACACTAGTTCACTTTCGTAATTCCGCTGAAGCACCCAACGCTGCTTCTGCAACACCACCGGTAGCCTCTTATGTAGTCTCAGTCTATTTTGTATTTCTTACGGACCCCCGGAAATGACTCCGGAACACAATCGGTATATTTAAATGTGATCTGAGTTTATGAAAATTGTTTATCAGGTTACCCGGAACTAAAAACATTACCGGTGGTAGTAACTTCTGTGGACTGTGCCTATTTTCTTATTATCCATGCATCAGGTTACTGATAAAAAAGAATTTTGATGTATCGCAAGCATGGGTTTGATTCACTTTTATGTATGTCCACTTCCAGTGGGACACCCTTAACCGGTTCCGGAAAATTTACATGGTTCATTTTTATATTTGACCAATTCCGGCGGGACATCTGAAACCGGTTGTGGAATACTATCGGTGGTCTCTAACGTAATCTGAGCTGATTTTCTTGAAAACCTTTCATCAACTTATCGAAAAAAAACCGCGATTTGATGAAGCGCATGTATTTGACCACATCCAGAGGGACACCGGGAACCGATTCCGGGACACTACTAGGTTTCCAAAGAATGATCTGAGATATTTTTTCTTGATAACCGGTCATCAGGATACCTTAAAAGCCATTTGATGTGACGCGAATATTTTTTTTGGTTCTCTTTTACATTCGGCCACTTTCAACGAGACACCTCGAACCGATTCCGGAACACTATCAGTAGTTTCTAATGTGGGCTTAGCTTATTTTCTTGCTGATCGTACTAGTTATCGAAAAGGCCACTATTTGATTTGTCGCATGTATAAATTAGGCTGCTTCCGGCGGGACACCAGGAACCGGTTCCGGGATGCTACCGGTTCAGATATGATCTGAGACTATTTTCCTGCTTACCGTTCCTCAGTTTATAGAAAAAGCGGCGATTTGATGTGTCGCATGCATAGGTTTGGTTCACTTTTATATATGGCCACTTCCGGCGGGATACCCAGAACCAGTTCCGGAACTCTACCGGATCAGATATAGTCTGAGACTATTTCCCTGTTTACCATTAATCAGGTTACAGAAAAAGCGGTGATTTGATGTGTCGCATGCATAGGTTTGGTTCACTTTTATATATGGCCACTTCTGGCGGGATACCCAGAACCAGTTCCGGAACTCTACCGGATCAGATATAGTCTGAGACTATTTCCCTGTTTACCATTAATCAGGTTACAGAAAAAGCGGTGATTTGATGTGTGGCATGCATGGGTTTGTTTCACTTTAATATTTGGCCACTTCCGGTGAGACACCCGGAACCGGTTCTGCAACACTACCGGTTCAGATAAAGTCTGCGAATATTTTCCTATTTACCGTTCATCAGGTTATAGAAAAAGCGGCGATTTGATGAATCGCATGCATGGGTTTGGTCCACTTTTATATTTGACCACTTCCGGCAGGATACCCGGAACCAGTTCCGGAACTCTACCGGATCAGATATAGTCTGAGACTATTGTCTTGTTTACCATTCATCAGGTTACAGAAAAAGCGGCGATTTGATGTGTCGCATGCATGGGTTTGGTTCACTTTTATATTTGGCCACTTCCGACGGGATACCCGGAACTGGTTCCGGTATGCTACCGGTTTAGATATGGTCCGAGATTATTTTTCTGTCTACCGTTCATCAGGTTATACAAAAAGCTGCAGTTTGATGTGTCGCATGCATATGTTTAATTCACATTTGTATTTGGCCACTTCCGGCGGGATACTCGGAACCGGTTCCGGTATGCTACCGGTTCAGATATAGTCCGCGACTATTTTCCTGCTTACCATTCATCAGATAATCGAAAATGCCATGGTTTGATGGGTCGCATGCATGGGTTTGTTGCAATTTCATATCTGACTCCTTCCTGGGGTACCGGTCCGGAACACCTAAATGGCCATAACTCCGGAACGCCTGGACCGATTCGAACCATTTTCAATAGGAAACAATGGGACCAGATGCCGCGTCGAATGAACCATCGGTCGTTGAAATCGGTTCATATTTACTATCAAAAAATGAGGTGACCTTTTTTGTACACATACACACACACACACATACATACACACACACACACACACATACATACACACAGACATCATCTCAACTCGTCGAGCTGAGTCGATTGGTATATAAGACTTGACCCTCCTGGGGTCCTATCAAAATTTCGTTTTTGGAGTGAACATATAGCCTTTCGGTACACCTTGGTGTACGAGAAAGGCAAAAACTGACTTATTTGTGTTTTCAACTCGTAAATAATCAGCTAGTATGTACTTGTAATCAAAACACTTTGATAAAAAAAAAATAGAATATCGAAATACAAGACTAAAAAAAACTCAGGTGCGCCGTGTACGAACTTTGTCATATTCTATTTCTATTCGGATTGCGATAGACCAATATTACATCGGGTGGATTGACGTAACAAATGCTGATTGCGACGGTGTCATTATTGTTGCTGATCGTTAGAATTTGATTCAGTGGTCCAGGTTCATATTTTCGAGTATGTACCAAATCCAGTAATCGTGAAGAATGTTGGAACATAGGTGTGAAAGCATAAATCGTTCTCAGCATTGTTGCGCATCTATTACCCAGCATTGATTACATTCGTTCCCAACTAACAATCACTCATTTTACAAGCCCCTTTACGACGAATTGATTCAGCATGATGCTGAATAACATTTGGATAATTTTCAGGCACAACCTTTGTTCGGGTTTTGTTCACACAAATTTGGAGAAACTGTAAAGCATAGGTTGTGTACCAACTGAAATGTTTGTTGTTTAATCGTTTTACAAATATATAGTAAAACTGTTATTCAGCTTTAGCAAAAATGATTAAAAATAAAAAAAATGCAAAATTTTCCAATTTCCACGAGAGTTTATGATTGGAACTTAATGCTGTGAACAAATATTGTGAAATAATAACTACACATAAATTTACCTAAATCCAGATTCGAACTCGAGACCCGTCGATTGCCAGCCGCATGCCTCCCTATCTGCGCCATCCTAGAGATGATGAATTGCAGCGCTTAAATCAAAACATAAACTTCCCGTGGTTTAATAATGATCAGACTCTGACTCCTATACAGCAGTGGTGAATTAGCACAACATTATGGTTAACGACTGAACAACAGATTAATTCAGCTGTTGTTCGGTAAAAAACACGTGTTTTTCATCATGTACTCTGAGTCGAAGTATGATGAAACGAAAGCGCTTATTTGACTTGTGAAAAACACATTATTCAGATACATGTCCTAATTTTTACATGAACTTAACAAGAAGCAGAAAAAAAGTCTTGTTAAACTATGTTGTAAAGGAATTACTGCGAGTCGAATAAAAATCTTATTAAACGCTTGAAAAGTGTTTCAAATTATCATTATTGATACCAATACGAAAAGTTGAACATTGGCTACTTTTTCAATTGAAAAAGTATTTGTACAGTAATATGTACAGCATAATTTTAGTTCAGCTATAATTACCATTATAAAGCAACAATTCAGCATGCATGCTTGTTTGCGGCTGGCGATTGTTACTTGGGTTAAATTCTTGCGTTCACCATATAGAGCATGTTTCCGATGGTTGCGTAGTGTTGTCATCATTCAAAGTCTTCTGCTGATTGGAACAGGTTCATCTGCTTTTAAATCAGAACAATATTGTAGGCTGAACAAAGATATGTGAAGTCACACCTGTTGAGTTTGTTTACACTAGCATTCATTTAAACCGCAATGAACAAAAGGAAGATAAGTGGATCATCTTGTTTAAGTTCTTTATATAGGTTTTCATGTTTTATTTCGAAGCTCTGCTTTCGGTACGATATTTACAGCATTTGTAAATGATTTACTGCACGACACAGATTTTGTCCGTTTTTTATAATAATTGATTTAGATAAGCAATCTGATAAATTTTACATGTGTCGTGTTCGGACGAACACCGTGGCAATTCTTGACAGGTTTTCATTGGAGTGTGATTAGATTCACTTGGAGAGCACTGAGAGAAATGTGATTAAATTCACTAATGAAGTTGTGGAAGGAAAATGATTGAACCACTGAAAAAAATGTGATGAAATAAGTTTAGTCTCCTTAGAGCGTAGTGTGATTTGATTCACTTGAAAGCTAGAAAAGATGTGATTCAATTCACTAAGAGTGATGGAATGCAAAAGATTGTGCCACTAAGAGGGCGTGTAAGCAACTGCGATTAAATTCACTGACTGACTGGCTAAGAGCATAAAACATTGTGATTAAATTCACTAACACACGAATGGCGTAATAAAAAAATAGATACACGATATAGGCACGGGTGTTTTGATGTTGATTATATTCCATTAGAATGTATAACATTCTTAATTAAACCACCACGATAAACTCAACCATAATAATCGATACATCTGAACGGTATAGAAATATACCATTGGTCAGATGATCCTTACGGTTAACACCTTTCGTTTTAGATCTAAGCTAGTTCATTCAGAGTCAATAACACTACGAACTTGCATTTTTAGTAAATTTTAAAGTCTAGTGGACTTAGATTTGTATTGCCAACCCTGGACGGCGGAATCGATTTCAGATCCGGTTGGGAAATTTCCACAAGATTCTCATATCAGATAGTTCCTTCTATTATCCTGCCACCATGGTATAAAGAAGCAGAACATAACTTGAATCTAATACAATGGTACGCATTTCGCATTTGACTCTTAGCAAGAGATGGTAGTTGCTGTCCGGAGTTTAAGGGGAAGCCAAAATCAGGCAATCATAAAAAAAATCTCCACGATGATGGGTTTGATGTTGCATGAGTCTATTTGTTTGTGCAAAGTAGTATTACTTGCCTGCCTATAGCGCTTCTTTGTGTTTTACAGTGGTATCCAGGAATGTACCTGAGAAACCAATTATGTTAACATTAGCTTGCGTTCCTAAATGTACTGCGGATAAAAGACTGGAGGACTGGATTGTGACACTAATATTCAAGGACAGCTAGTAACACGTGTGGCATTCATTTTTCTCTGACGTTAACGTTACGCGAACGGCTCGGATTGTTGCGCATTGCGGCTCGGATTAATTTTGTAGGTATAGATGCGACTCGAACGGTGATGATCTACAACACTGGCTACATCAGTGTTCTTCTGTATAGCGTATAGAGGAGTTGTGATTAAATTCACTATTCGAATGATTACAGTAGACGCTCGATAAATAAAACATGTTTAGGTTTCACTTAGCGAACGAAATTCGATAACTGCAACGTCTGACAGTTGTCGACAAGCCATTAATGATGATGATGATGATGATGATTGTCTAGCCACCATCAGCGCAAGGATTACCTATGGCTGCAGAGTCATACCGGAACGGAATGATCTACCTGATAATTTGTTGTAGCATGATAAGCTAAATTTACCGGAGACCTTCGGAATACACAACATGAGGGTTATTATCTCATGGCAAAGTCTGGCCACCCACGAACATTTACCCAGCAACCACTTCATTTAGCTTCCTTAGGTTATCCACCACCCCCCCCCCCACCACCGAAATTCCCATGTATTTGTCATGTTCAAATATAAAAGAAAACAGCGAAGAATGAACTCACCGGATAATCCTATTCAGCTGATTTTATGTATTTGTCATCGGTGTCAGTATTCAATAGGTTTAAAATGCCCTCCAAAACATTGAATGTTCACTCGTTCACACCACTCGCTGAGTCTCCGGTCGTCACAACGGCACAATCGACACTGCGACGGCACCGAACGAAAATTGTACTGGCTTGCTGCTACTCAATCGGGACGCGGCAAAACGACTGTGTTGTCGACCAGCAATCAATTGACATAAAATGAACATGAACTTCGTCCGACTGTTCATTTAAGCTACCATGGCGAACCATTTCGTCGTTTGGCAGTGCGAAAACTGCAAAATTGTTGCACTTACCGGAGCTGTAGTTAGAAAGCATTGCAGTTAAATCGTTTGTACCGACCGAATATCCATTGTACTGCTATTGAGTCCACCGTGTAGGAAATAGTGGAAAGCGTTGTGATTCAATTCACTGGATGAAGATGAGAAACTAGCACACTCACCTTGAAGAAGTCTTGACGAGCAAGCCCATTGATGCGGTAATCGAATAATGAAACTTGACTAAAGAATAGAACTATGAACTGAACATAAATTCGTGTCTGGAATGACAGATTAAGAATGCACCAATACGGGAGGAAATGTGCCAATATTGTTACAAAATTAAAAAAAAAAAAAAGAACTAAAATTTTGATCACAATGCACAATAATTATATATGTATAAAGATTACGTTAGTAGAGAAGAAGATAGAGGTTGCCGGATTGGTATGAAAAGGATTTGAGTGCACGAAGCTATTGGTCTAGGACGAATCTCAGTAAAGGTTTCTTCATTCGGTGTATGTTTCGGTGAAATACCTAGTTAGTACAAGAAACTGTCCAGACTGAATGCGTGCATATAACGCTTAGTTAGTCGCGCTGTTGTATTTTGTACAGCACATTTAAAAATGCTCGCTTGTTGTGCAAGGCGTCGGCGTGGTGCTGATGATGATGGCTAACCGCGCAACTAACGGAAGGTTGAAATCTTAAGAGAATTTACACGTGTGTTCATGTATAAATGAAATTACTATTTTTGGAGTGTTCCCACTTCAAACGCTAGGGTTCCTTGTGACTAAAGTAGCCTTCCGGAAGACAACGTACACTGCGATTCATATGAAACGTGAAGGAAAAGTTCAAAATAATCATATCAGTATCACATTAATAATTCCAGTCTAGTAAAACCAGTGAAACAAGTTTTGTTATGTACTGCAGAGACAAAATCTAAAAAGAAAATAAAGTTACACCATAGAGAACGAGAAAAATGCAAGAGATACACAATTTAAAACTGAGCGATGACATACAAAAAAAATGACACTTACAAAAAAGGCCTTGAATAATAAACTTTGTGTATTGTTAAATGTGGTACAAACAAAAATGGCGAGAAGGAAGAGAAGTGTCAAGTGTGCTACAATTAGGCAATGTCTACGAATAGTAGCAGCTATTGGATACATACAAATTATCCGGAAGAAGAGCCATAAAGCGCAGACTGATGAATTCATTGATGTTTCATGCAGTATCTTTATTTGTTTAAACATCATTCTGTTCTTCAATCAAGTAGCGTTCTGTCAAATAAATGAGTGTAAGAAATGCTTAACTATATTGAACAGTCCAACGGGTTAGTTAAACTCAATAATAGTTCGAACATATTTAGATTAAAGAAAGGGGGATGTGGTGACGAGTGTCTTATCCATTCTTCGTATACATGCACCTGCATTGTGACGCGACCGGCGCGGCATTGGCTCTGCTGAGCAGCACTTGAATACTTAGTCTATTACACACTCTCGTGCTTACCAGACGCGGTTCCCACAGATTTCATTTGTCAGAAATTCATAACCACTGATAAAAAAAAAACACTTTCGAGAAAACATAGCTCAAAGTTATACGCCATTTTTTCCTCCCACTCAATAGAACGGAGATTCAAAATCAACCCAATTTTCTTCGATTTATTTTAATTTTTTTAAAAGACGCAAAAATAATTAAAAAATGTTTTGAAAAGCTTGAAATGTAAATAATTTTGTTTTATAGTCAACTCAAACTGTTACACCCCGAGGCATCTGCGCCCCTAATACAGATTTTTTTGCAGTACATTTCGTTTTTCTAAAAAATATTTAGAGGTTTTAAGGAGCGATTTAACAAAAATGCCGGGTCTAATAAAAATACAATTTTTCAATTTTTGATTTTGTTTAGTATTTTTGTATTTTACCTCTAAACAATTTTTCTGGAAGTGAAATAACCATTTTTAAGCATTTTTCAAGAATAAGAGAATACACTTTTGGGAAATGGACATTATTTATTGAAAAACAAAACAAAATAGTAAAAAAAAGGAAAAAAATTTAAAAAAATATTTTTTTACATAAAAAAAGATAATTCTTCATAAATTGTTCAACCAGGCAAATCTAAATGATTCGAAATGGTCTACAAAAATGCGGCAAATATGAATATCTTCAATGTTAGGATACATCTTACGTACCTTGGCATTTCGCACATCGTAGCTTTTTTGGGACAGCTTACTCCACAAGTTCTTGCATGTTTTTTTTATCCAAAATCCCTGAAAAACGGTCTTCTAGGACTTCTTCAAAAAATTGCTCGCTTGAGGAAAAAATGTCTTCCAGGATTTCTTTGACAAAAAATTCCATGGATTTATTATTCGCAATATAAGTTTTCTTCCAATGATTTTCAACAGAAATTTAATCAGGAATTCCTTTAGAAATACTTCTGGGGGTTCCTTCCGAAATTTCTGCACAGATTCCTTGTAAAAATCTACCTAGGATTTCTTCCAAAATGGATGCAGAAATTTTTGCCGAAATACTTGAAGACATTTTCCGAATATTTTTCATGCATTTTTTTAAGAAGTTTAGGAATTCATAAAGAATTTATCCTAAACTAATTTAGAGAAGAATCCTTTTACAAATTTCACAGGAGATTTCTTTAGGAATCTTTCAGAGTTTTTCTAGGTGTTTTTTCCTGATATTTTGCGATGGAAGGATTTTTTTCAGGAATTTCTTCAGAAAAAACTGTGAGAATTTCATTGCGGAATTTTGTCGGATTTTTTTTACAAATTTCTCAAAACTTTCTTTAAGAAAATTCATCAGGGGTTCACTGAAGAGTTTTTCCAGCTACGTTCCCACGAATTTCTTCAAAAATTAAGAATGGTAAAAACATAAATTTACGATAAATATGTGAAACCATTTTAAGCATCGGTAGCACGAGTCCCAGCAGGGATCTAGATGCAACCAGTTGTTTAAATTTTTGCATTGACAAGTGCTGTTGTGGATGTTGTAGTTCGCATAGCATGAGAGAATCGATGCAACATTATCTGAAAATCACTATTCTATCACATGTTTGTTTTGATTCGAATGCCATTGCCCGTTTCCAGGTTGAACCCGCTTTAACGTGACCCCGTCTGAAATATGATCCAATTAAAGGGATTTTTCCCAAATTCAATTTCACACTATAAACGAGTTTTCTCCTGCAAATCTATCCCACAGAGAGACGACCCTGCAGGCCGGCTCAGGCTGTTAATATCGCTGGACTCCAGCAGATAACAGTGGGACTTATTCGAGGCTCAGCAAGGCTTTACCCAAAAGCAATGTCCTTCCACCGGCACCGGCCGGCGGACGGCAGCGTGGCGATGACACCAGCCTCCATCCCCTGCAGACCCGGAAAAAGTTTCTCCATCCTACGCCACCGCCGCCGCTTTATCCCATGTTTAGCCGGGCCCTGGAAAATTCCTTGTTGATCCGAGGACCCATTAAAAGTACGCCCCGAAATGATGAACGACCCGAGAGTCTACTTTCACTAACGGTTTCGTTCGGGGTCCCGTGTTCGTTGCCCGGCCTGGACTGACGACGGGATTAGAATGGGCTTTTGTCGGACGATGAGGACGACCGGCCCAAGGAATGTCGATGTTGTCGCGTCGCTCGGAGGGTATTCAATTTTTATGCTGTGGTATAGGGGTACGGACCAAGGGCTGATGGTGGGCGTGTTCCGTTTTGTCTGCTGTCATGTTGGGACGGCTAAAGCTCGGCAAGAGAAATTGTCGTCATGCATCAGCCGTTTAACGACGTCGAGGTCGAAAATTATCTGTCGATGAGGTTGACCTGGAAATGAATTGGCTTTTAAATTTTATCGAAGCAGTATTCCTCGAACACCCTTAAACTTGTTAACCCTTCTGAAACTTCATCATAAGATAGCTCCCTTAATTCCTTCAGAAGTGCCTTCAGCCTTCTTCCTTTTGAGGAATCCCGGAGGAGTTCCTGGAGGAATCCCGCGGAGGAGTTCCTGGAGGAATCCCGCGGAGGAGTTCCTGGAGGAATCCCGCGGAGGAGTTCCTGGAGGAATCCCGCGGAGGAGTTCCTGGAGGAATCCCGCGGAGGAGTTCCTGGAGGAATCCCGCGGAGGAGTTCCTGGAGGAATCCCGCGGAGGAGTTCCTGGAGGAATCCCGGAGGACTTCCTGGAGGAATCCCGGAGGACTTCCTGGAGGAATCCCGGAGGACTTCCTGGAGGAATCCCGGAGGACTTCCTGGAGGAATCCCTTAAGGAGTTCCTGGCCTTTGCAGTGAATTCTGATTCGAATCAAAAATACAGAATTCCTGAACTATACGTTACTTTAAAAAAACGTAATTCCTTGGATTCATTTTTTTTTTTTCAACATAATAGTTTCTGTAGACCAGGAATGTCTGATGGATTTTGTTGAATCTGTACGACATCTTCAGAAAAGCTGTATTCCATTGAAAAATATATAACTCCACAAGTACAACGCATAAAAATACTGTGTTTAATGTTTGCACTTCTTGTTTTTTTCCGCTTTTTCTCCTTGATATTTCGTATTATTTCATTGATTGCTAGACCAAGAGTTTACAAATTAAAAATGTAAACAGTGCACACGGGTTATTCTTCTGGTCCCAACAACTAAATATTTTGAACTTAGAAGAACATTGGAAGGAAATTTACTTCGTCATATACGCTAGTTTTCGTCATATCAGATAGAAAATAGCATATAGTTAGAGTTATTTTATCTACCTGTCCCAATGACTCATTGGATGAAAGCAACAAGAAGTAGACTATCAATAACAAAACCTACTTTACTGGAAGGGGTCTCCAGTTAGCCTAGTGGTTAAGTCTAAGGATCGCCAATCCAGTGACGGCGGGTTCGATTCCCGTTCCGGTCGGGAAAATTTTCTCGACTCCCTGGGCATACACGCATTCTGAGATTGGCAGATTCTAATACAATTGGGTATGAAACAAATACAAATATTGTATTAGGGCCTTGCAAATACAAAAATTGGTAGGTGGCAGTATACCAAAAATTGTATTGGCTTCCTAGAATCTGGAAAAGGAAAATTTCGCATGTGTGCGTGTGTTGTGCTCTGTCGCACTGGTTCCTCATTATTTGTTCTATTTTTAGACTGATCATGGCAGCAGCGGCGGCATCAAATACCAATACATGTTTAAAAAGAAATACGGGCGGCGGCGGGAATCGAACCGAGACAGTATCATGGCGATGCACGGTATCCTGCACTCTAATCAGCACGGCTATAACTGCACATGAATATACAGACTGAGAGCCATCATCATCAACATAAACGTGGCTTGGTGATGGAAGTGATACAGCCGCCACACTGCACAATGGGTCCAGAGCCGTATTTGCGAAGACAAAACTGTTTAAGCTTCAGCTTTAAGTTTTTAGACACATATTGTGTTTTAGAAAGTTTATTTTCAATTGTTGACCCTATTCCCTATTATTGTTATGTTAGGGTGGTTCGTCTGGTTAAACTGATTCAAAAATCTGCTTTCTAATAATTTTATTTGCGATGCCATGATGGATGGTGATGGATCGTTTAATTAGAAATTCCACCAATAAACCAATAAATTCTAAATTTCATATATCTCAGGACTCTCACCACTAAGAAAGTTGGTGTCTTCGACAACGTTGTTAAGTGAGTCAAGGGCTTACAGTTAATGGTCCACTAGGCGGCGCTAGTTACACATTTGCAAAATCATTCAAATGATTGATATATGTTCGTGAAGTAATCAACAAGCTGTAAGTTTGTTTTCTTTGAACATGTCTAAGTCAAGTCAAAGGTTTTTCAAAGAGCTATGTATTAGTCATAATTGTGCAATGTCGCATTTCATTCGGTTCACTTGATCCAGAGACATAGCAATTAAACGAAGAACACTCAAATATGAACTACTTTAATAGAGTTGCACCAATTTTATGTAAAGTTATCCAATCGAGCCCAAATTTGTACCGTTTATAGCTTACTAGTTGTGCAACTGGCAGGAAAAATTTGAGAATATTTGGTGCATTTTTGAAAAAGTTACAGCTTGCTGAATATATTTGAAATAATAAATAAAAGTTGCATGCTTCAATTAATTCGTAACTAGCGCCGCCTACTGACAGAACCTTGAACCAATCAGCTAATCAACTGAGCGGCCATAACCAACCTAACAACATCGCCGAAGACATCAACTTTCTAAGTGATCTGAGTCCTGAGATATATGGAATATAATATTTGTTTGCTCACTAGCGCTGCCTTGTGGTGGAATTTTGAATCAAACGGCTCATCATTTGTTAGTTCTTGACCAGCCAAATAATATTGCCGAAGACACCAACTCTCTAAGTAATCAGGATGATGAGATATTTGGTATAAAAATTTCATCAGTGTTACGTCTGTTTGTCTCTGGTATGACAGATATCACAGACAGCAAGACGTAGCACTGGCGAAATTTCCATACCGTACATCTTAGCACCATGATTACCTAAATATTCGGTATACTTGGCAAAGTTGTTAGGCCAGCCAAGGTTTTACTGGTGATGGGCCGTTTGATTCAAAATTTCACCACTAGGTAGCGCTGACGATAAATTAATTATTATATTCCATATATCTCAGAACTCTGATTACTTAGAAAGTAGGTTTCTTCGGCAATGTTGTTTGGTTTATTAAGGCGTTTCAGTTGATTAGCTGATTGGTTTAGGATTCTGCCAGTAGACGGCGCTAGTTGCAAATTAGTAGAAGCATGTATCTTTTACTTATTATCTCGAATATATTCAGCAACCTGTAACTTTCTATAATGTGCAGGGAATATTCTCAAATTTTATCTGCTAGTTGCACAACTAATTAGCTATGAATGGTACAAATTTGAGCTCGATTGGATAGTTATACATGAAGTTGGAGCGACTCTAGTAAAATGTTTCATATTTGAGTGTTCTTCGTTAAACTGCTATATCTCTGGATTAAGTGAACCGAATGAAATGAAATTTTGCACATTTATGACTAATATATAGCTCTTTGAAAAACCTTTGACTTGACTTAAATATGTTCAAAGAAAACTTAATTACAGCTTTTTGATTGCTTTACGAAAAAAAAACATTCATTTCCATAATTTTGCAAATGTGTAACTTGCGCTTCCTTGTGGCAAAATTTCGAAACAAGTGGACCATTAACTGTAAGCCCTTGACCTACCAAAGAACATTGTCGAAGACACCAACTTTGTAAGTGACCAGAATTCTGAGATATATTAAATTTAAAATTTGCTTGACCTCTAGCACCGCCTAGTGGTATATACAAAAGCATGCTAAGTTTTAAAAATTGCCTAAAACATTTTTAGCAAGTTGTATCCTTTTATAAAGTCCACCAAAACTATTCAAATTTTGATTACTTTTTCCTCAACGAGTTTGATTTAATTGGTGCAAATTTGGGCTTGATTGTTTATTCAACTTTACACTAAATTAGAGCCCTTCTATCTATATCTAGTTTTTGACTTCCGTTTATCAAATTACTGTACCTTAGGACTAAGCGAACCGAATTAAATTAAATTTTGAAAGTTTGTTACTAATGTATTGGTCTTCATGTATCGTTGGACTCGACTAAAATATGACCGAAGGCAAAAAATTGCAATTTATTGAAAACTTTTCGAAAAGTTCTAATGATTCGAATGTTTTATCCAAGGGCTGAAAGTCTCTTTAATTAAGACAAATCAATCAAATCAATCGAATGTTTTATTTTTGTAAATTTGCTATGACTTTGTAAAACATTCTGATATTGTATAGAGAATAATTAATCAGCAGATTTTTGGATAAGCCACACTTGATTGACCGTAATCATTTCACAATAATGAAAAAAAAGAAATTACAGAACTTGGCAGAAACATTTTTGTCTTCGTAAATACGACTCTAGACCCATTGTGCACTGAAAAGCCCGCATCCAGCAGGTTGCTGTTTGCTAGTGGAAAATCCCATGTAGACAATAGGACGCGAAGCTCAGCAGCGAAGCGAAAGTTATTTTTAGACTCAACCCGGTTCAACTTCTCGGGTTTGAATGGAGGTGTTTGTGTGTAGTGATATGGAAGCTATGGAACCGTGTAGCGCATTTTAATACAACGAATGGATTATGATTTATCCCATTTTCTGTACGTTTTTAATACATAAATTGGTAGAAAAGGCATATCTCAATTTTTGGTAGCTCTTCTTGTTTTGCGTGTAGTGTATATACAAATTCTTGGTATGGCAGGCAAAGAAAGCCCTGCGAAGAAGATTACTGGAAATCAAATAATTACGCATCAAAATTGCAGCTAGCCGAATTGTCTTTCATCACCGTTTAATTTGTAGCCCGCCAGATATACTGACCTTCAAATCAAGGCACTTCAAAGCTGGACTGCTCAATTATTGAAATTATTTACATTTTCCAGTTAGTAAATTGTTAGCAAACATGTTGTCTTCGTCCGGGAAGGTGCAGGCAAATGTGTTTGCTGAGATTTTATGCATACGAAACATCGTATTACACAACCACAGAGAAAGATTTCTTTGTTACACTGGGATGACGTTTCATGATCTAGTGGGCAAAATTATTAACCGAGATAATTTGATCGTTAATCTAAACCTACATCTTTCTCAATCTTTGAAGAATTTGGCTCAATAGCCCATTGAACACATGATTTGATTTGGATTGCGAAGTGTTTGGCCGACTTTTCGAATACACAACTACGGCCAAATCATAATTTTTAACCATTCTATGTACCATAGTTTGACAGGAATTAAAATCATGTTTTGCCCAGAATAGACATCCACTAGATGGAAATTGAATTCGGGGGGCAATTATTCAATCTTATTATTTTAAGGAAATTGAAGTGGTTTCACAATGATTCTTACATGATATGAAAGCTTATTTATATAATAGACATTGAAACCAATCTGGTCATGAGTAGTATGACGGGAATTAGATAAAAACCAAACATAAACTTTTCAGGTTACAACACAAGATATCCAAATTCAGTATTGATAATTGTGGAAGTTGTTTTGGAATTCTGAAGAAAAAAAAATGTTATTATTACAACCTTCAACGTATCTGCAGATTTCAATAAGACCATCCATTGGACCATTCGAAGAATGGCTTGTGTGTACCACGCCTCCACGCCTCCAGGCAACATCGTTAGTCGAAAAGCCATTTCGTTCCAACTGGTGAATCAATGTCAGTTTCTCTGACAAGTCATGCCTCACGTTGGAAACTCGTCGTCGTCGTCGCTGGAAATGGGTCATGGGCGGAAGACAATCGAAACGTACAAACATTGCCCATCGTGCTCTGTCACCTCACTTTCTCTGTCGAAGCCCTGAAGACGTGATTGGATTACAGACTATGATGCACTCCGAACCTGGAAGGACTAAGGAGGCGTGCGTCGTAAATACAACGACCGGTGACGACGACGGTAGAAACGTACCGAAGGCAATCATCGTCGCTGAAAGATCCTCGGTTGGTCGATACACGACGGGACGAATTGAAGGGACGAAACGAAAGATGAAACTTTGTGTCTCGTTTTACAATCTCACATGTCAGTGCTGTTTACATTTTAGACATTATTATTGTACACGACTGGAATTTTCACCCGGTCCTCTTTGAGGATACGCGCGGGAACAAGCAGAGAAGTTCCGGATTGGGTATTGAGGTATAGAGCACGGAAAAAAATCTTGAGTGATGTAGTGTACGATTGAAATTCGGCTTGTAACGGTAATGCAAACGCATCAGACTCATTATCTTCCACTGAAGGCGACATATAATATCGGCAGTGTTGTGAAATGCCTAAAATATGTCATTTAGTAATTCGCCTATTTCACTGCCTCGATATGTATCCATAACTAATCAGTATTATTGAAGGTTTATGTTCCCGGACGGATGTTTGCACAAGTAATAGTAGAGTTGAAAAATGTCAAGAAGTTTTTCCTATGACATTTCATGACATTTTCAGCCTTGGGTATTTTTTTCCTAATAAACCCTAGTTGTTTTTTCGGGTCAATATGGCCCAAACCTTCTCGCTGAATTTTCGCTACGCCATGGTGGTGCGCTTAGCCTAACATCTTAGGAGAGTTAAGCATAGTTCTCGCGGTTTCATCCTACTTCAAAACAAAGGAATCAAGCGTTGTTTGTTATGCTTCTAATTTCTGCTGAAATCCATTTTTGCTGAAAGTGAGCAAGTATGAAAACAAATAGAACAACCAATTCTAACGTATCTTTTTTCTCAGTGCATCCCGGCAAGGTCTTAGTATAAAACGAAATTCGTTGAGGTTTTTACGGTCTGATTCTTTTACTGTTTCGCTTTCAGCAACACAGCAACCAGCAACCAGCGCATTGTGCACTTCTGGGGGAAGTATCTCTACCAACCAGCGCCTAGGAATCGATAGGATATGAACAGAGGAATGATGCCAATGGCGGTACCTCATTGTACACGGGTGCTGTTAGACCAGGTGCAGTGCAGCGAGATATCTGAAGAGAGATAATGTCTGGTTTGTGCACCATTTGCTACAAACATTGCTTTCATTTTTTTTGCAAAATGTTACCGGAATATTCGAGGGAAGGTAGCGGTATTGAATGGCTCGGCAATCTGGTTTTATTATCAACCAAGCTTTGTGCAAGTCCTCGACCGAATGAAACCCAAGTTTATTGCCATCAGTTTGAGTTGAATAGTGAAGCGGGTGATTACCTGAAGCTACAACACCTGAGCTTAATATTTCAATGCTGTTTAAGTTCTGCACAAACAATATCCCAGCCAGAACTGTACGGATACGAATGAGAACTTATAGTTTCAAATATATAACAATAATTCATTTATTTATCTTTTGATAATTTACAAACATTATTACAAATTCAACTGATTACCTATATTTTAATTTCATCCATTCTAAACCTTTTCGTTTGAATTCTTGAACACTTCGTACTTTTTTCATTTCATTTGGTAATTCATTGAAAATTCTAATTCCTTTATAATACAGGGGGTGGCCAAAATGTTTGGGATAGGCAACTTTTTTTTTCTCACAAAAATGTTCAACATGGTGTAACATTTTATAGAGTGCATCAAATATTCTCAAATTTTGACTGTTTATTAACCTATTATATGTGCATCAGTGGTACAAATTTGAGCTCGATTGGTTAATCTTTCGCGAAGTTATAACCAATCTGGTAAAACACTATTTTTAAGACTATCAATTTTTGAACTTTCATATCTCGGAGACCAGTGAACCGAATTGAATGAAATTTTGAACTTTTATCCACAATATATTGATGCTTGAAAATTATTTAAAACATGGGTACTTTTTAAACTTTGAAAAAATTTATGATGGTTTGACATTTTCACCCATTTAGAGGAAAATGAGTCAAATTTACTATACTGCACAAAAATCACTAAATGTGTTCTTCCTTTAATCCAAATAGGCTCTAATATTTCTTTTTATAGATATCTTTTGAACAGAAGTAGAAAATATTTGGATATCAAAAATAAAATTTTATGACATTGATGTAAAAAAATGCATTTTTTTTAAAGTTCCAAAAAGTGTCAATCCATCATAACTTTTTTCAACGTTTAAAAAGTACCCATGTTTTAAATGATTTTCAAGCATTAATATATTGTGGATAAAAGTTCAAAATTTCAATCAATTCGGTTCACTGGTCTCCGAGATATGACATCTCAAAAATTAGTAGTCTAAAAAATAGTGTTTTACCAGAACGGTTATAACTTCGCGAAAAATTAACCAATCGAGCTCAAATGTGTACCAATGATTCACATATAATAGGTTGACAAACAGTCAAAATTTGAGAATATTTGATGCACTCTATGAAAAGTTACAGCATGTTGAACTTTTCTGTGAAAGAAAAATAAGTTGCCTATCCTAAACATTTTGGCCATCCCCTGTATATCGACTTTTGTGTACTTGTCATTGTGAACGGCACAACATGCAAATTATTATTTTGTCTAGTCCTATGTGAATGAATATTTCGTCCTTTTGCAATAATATTTGTCAAGTACTCTGGCATCATGTGTTTAGTCAATTTAAAAATAGTCGTCATTACAATAAATGTTATTCGTTCTTTTATTGAAAGCCACTGCAAAGCTTCCAACATACCTAATATTGGAGTGAGCTTACCGCAATTTAATATGTACCTCATAAATTTATTTTGCAACCTCTGCAACCTTTTCAAGTGCGTATCACTGGCTAAAAACAACATAGATGAACAATAGTCAATATGAGGCGCCACTAACGTTTTATATAAATACTAGCTGACCCGGCAAACTTTGTCTTGCCATCTTGTGTTGGTTTGACAACTGTTGAACTCAAAATAGCACCGCACTCTAGATCGGTTTCACTTCGATTGTGTTGATTTCCTTCCCAAAACATGCAAAATCAGTACTTTATCAATTTTCTTATTTTTCTAGTGGATTTTCGTAACTTTTTCCACATATATACACAGCCACCATGAATACGAACCGATTCGTGCAAGGGTCTTGCTGATCGGTTCATTCGTTCGTGAGTTTTGTTGCCTCAAAGGGAACTAAAACTCATTTATATATATATATAGATATAGATATATAGATATTTTGCTCCAAAACGTCAATTGACTTTTCAAACGAATCAACATTCCATATTTTCTTGCTACTTTTTTAACTACATTATCTATATGCTCTTTAAATGACAATTTACAATCAATGTGAACTCCAAGGTATTTAAAAACATCTACTTTTTCAATTTCATCCCTTCAATCTCTATTTTAAGTTTTGTATTGTTCAAATTATTTTTGTTGCTGATTATCATTGAGTAGGATTTTTTATATCTTGTTCCCGTTTATCCAAGCACCGACGAATAATGATCGAATTTATTCTTGAACCTCGCCTAACGCCTGAAGGCCAATTTTGTATCTGTTCGCGCACATGCGCTCCCAATGAAGGCAGCAGCATGCGAGGCTGCGTGGGCACTAACACCAATCAACGCATCCGAGTCGTCATCGACCACCGACTAGGCGCTCACACACTCACCCGAGCCGACGGAACAGAAGCTACCTGCGCTGCAAGAGAGTGAGTGCTGTGAGCTCCAAACATTGAGTTCGGCAGCAGACCGCTGCCGCAGCCGTCATCATCATCATCATCATCGACTGTCGTCGCTCTGCAGTTAGCGTGGCGATGGTGGTTCCCGAAATGTCGCGTGGGTTCTAGGCACGCGTGGAACCTTGCGCAGAAGCTTCCACGTGATTCTGGAATATGAATTTTGTGATATAAATATGCGAACCGTTCTCAGTAGCGGGTCAGTTTGAATTCGATAAGCGTTCGAGTGGCTTATGACAACGCGAAGTGTTAAGTGAAAAAGTGAAGAGAGAAAAATAAAGTAGTGAAGTAAAAGTTAATCCAGTGATTTTTCTATCGCGGTCCGAAAACCCAGTTTCTTCCCTTACTGTGTGAAACAGTCCAGTGTTCGTGCCAAGTGTTCTTGTGTTTATTGCCAAACACAAAGTGGTCCTTCGAACCGGATAAGGATCCGGTAGTGTTTAAAAGCGTTCCGCGTGGCTTAAACAACGCGGTAGTGTGTTGTCTAAAAAGCGTACCGCGTGGCTTCGACAGCGCGGCAGTGCGTAGTTTAGAAGCGTGCACGTGGCTTCAACAACGTGCTGTGCAGTGAAGAGCGTGGACGTGGCTTCGACAACGTCCGTATCCGTGTCGGTCCGCGAGTGTAAACCGCGTCGTCGCGTAGTGACTTCATCCGTCGTTCCGGAATTCGTGTGGTGCCGATTCCATCCGGTCCGACAAGCGCGTCGATTTTCGTGGTATCCCAAGTGAGTCCCAGTGTGTGGATTTTTATCGCGAACCACTGAATGGTCCATGCTCAGTAAGTGATACATTCGCGAATGTAACATTTCATGAACCAACATGATCGGGAAAGCTCCCCGAAATGCTGTTTATTCTCTTGCCCGGTTCGATACGAGAGCGCAATCAAGAGAGAAGATGCTCGATGACGCTAATGAAAGCGATGCATTCGGTAAGAATATTTTATTGCCATAATTCTTTTTTATTGTGACTACACAACCTGCAACGTCATGAATACAGTTAAATTAAATAGTATTTCACGTTTTTAAAGCGAAAACGCATTAAATACTGATGAAAATAACGATTATTCACAGTTGCCCCAAGCCAACGATGAGCGATCATCGGTAAGTGTTACACTTAGCGATGCCCGCTCATCGCCGCAGCTTGTTTATATCGGAGTATCCTCTTTGTGTTCCTTCGTGAACCATGCGACTCGACGAGAGAACATACACCGCTTGGTAATTGAAACAGAACCAACAGAAGGGAAGAAAAACTGCCGAGTGGTTCACTGATCACTTTTTCGTCCAAACACTGGTGAGTCCGCCGTCGCGTAGTGCTACTTTCCGTCACTCCGGACATTCTGTGATAGTGTTCCACCCGTTGTGACAAGCGCGTCGGTTCCCAGCCAATAGACGGTTGATTCCATCGTCGCGTAGTGCTTTGTGTCCGTCGCTTCGGAATCTTCAATAGTGATTTCTTCCGTCCGTGGCGACACACGCGTCGGTTCCAGTGATCGTATCCAGTAAAGCGAAGTTCCCGTTTTCCGCCGTAGTGTTGGGCATTGTATCCATCGCTTCGGATACCGTGCTACCTTCCATCCGTTGTGTCAAGTGCAGCGGAATCCCTGTCTGCATTTCCGTTGCTGACCCGTGAGAGACTCGATTAAGATGCCGCCCAAGAGAACACCAGTGAAGAAGGTGCCAGATCCAGCTGATGACGGAGAACTGAGAGCGCTGTTCCTCAACCGTGGAGCTGCTCAACGAAATGTGAGCCGAATCCAGACCATCCTGGAACAAGCCGAAGCAGACAACGTCGAGCTAACCTCAGCCAAGATAAAGGTGTATCAACGAAGCGTCGAGAATGCTCACACCGAGTACACCAGATTTCATCAACAAATCATCGCCATGTCTCCGTCAGACGGACTTGAGGAGCAAGAAGAGTGTTACCTCAAGTTTTTGGACTTGTACGAGGAGGTATCTGTGCTGCTCGAGAGCTGGAGCGAGAAGCTAACTGCGCCCCCATCCCAGCAGCCACCGTGTGCCACCACCAACCAGCAGCCGATCATCGTACAGTCTCAGTCATTCCGTGCTCCGTTGCCAACGTTATGAAGCATGGCCACGCTTCAAGGCCATGTTTCAAGATCTGATGCAGCGCTCATCAGATTCGGACGCGGTGAAGCTATACCACCTGGAAAACTCTTTGAAGGGAGACGCCACCGGCGTAATCGACCTGGAGACGTTGCAGAATAACAACTACCAGCGCGCTTGGGACATCCTGGAGGAGAGGTTCGGCAACAAGCGACTAATCGTGGATCCCACATTCTAGGGCTGCTGAATATGAAGAGGATGGCTAAGAAGTCGTCTAAGGACCTCCGAAACTTAATTGATGAATGCACCCGCCACGTGGAGAACCTTGTCAAGCTTGGCCAACCGCTGCTGGGAATGTCGGAGTTGCTCGTGGTAACCGTGCTCACTCGCACATTGGATGACCAGACCCGCGAGTTATGGGAGGCTTCAATTGATCAAACGGAGCTCCCGGAATACGAGCAAACGATCGAGTTCCTTAAACAACGATGCGGCATCCTGGAGAGATGTGAGAAGAGTGCTCCCATCGTATCCCCGAATCCCAAGATAAACCAGAAGTCGCCTGGGTCCAAGCTCGTGCCTTCCAAGACCTCGCACGCAGCGGCAGTGACGTCGGAGTATATGTGTGATTTCTGTTCCGGTCAACACCAGAACTACAAATGCTCCAACTTCCTGAAGATGTCTGTGGATCAGCGACAAGCAAAGGTAAAGGAAGTAAATCTTTGCTTCAACTGCCTAAGGAAGGGCCATCGTGGGAAGCCGGTACCTGCAGTGCAGCCGGTGAATACATCGTGTTCCAGCAGCATTCCTCCACCGGGTAAGCAGGTATTCCTGATGACTGCAATGGTCAACCTGACCGCCAAAAACGGCCAAGTTCATCGTGTGCGAGCCTTGTTGGACTCCGGATCGCAGATCAACGTCATTTCCGAGTCTGTGGTTCAAAGATTGAAGCTTCCGAAACAACCAGCGAATGTTCCCGTCATCGGCGTCGGAGGTAACAAGTCCAAGATGCACCACAAGGTGGTGGTGCGGATGACATCGAACTACAGCGATTATGCTGTCAACGTTGAATGCCTCACTACTCCGAAGGTGGCGGGCACGGTTCCGCCGGTGAGTGTTAACATCGATGCGTGGAACATCCCGCCTGGTATTCTGCTAGCCGACGCCGCTTTCCATTGTCCAAACGAGATCGAGATGTTGATTGGAGCTGGTCTGTTCTTTGACGTCCTTAAGCAAGGTCAGATCAGATTGTCCAGCACTCTGCCGACCCTGTACGAAACCCAATTCGGATGGGTAGTAGCTGGTACGTACGATGACCAGGACGATGATCGCCCGGTATGTGCCAACATTGTCGTGAACGATGGATTAGAGGAGTGCCTGAAGCGATTCTTCGACCAGGAGGAAATTGTCGAGCCTGCAATGACAAGCACCGAGGAAGAACGGTTTGAAGAGCACTTCAAACAAACATACCTACGTGACGACACTGGAAGATTCATAGTACAACTTCCCTTTCGTGATTCTGTGAGCCAGCTGAATAACTCCAGATCCCTCGCCATGAAACGGTTCTTGCTCCTAGAGAAGAGGTTGACGAAAAATCCAGAACTCAAGAATCAGTACACAGAGTTCATCGATGAGTACCGAGCCCTGGGTCATTGCCGAGAGATACAGGAGGATGAGGACCCACCTGGAACTCAAGCCTACTACTTGCCACACCATTGTGTCCTGAAACCATCCAGTAGCAGCACCAAGCTACGTGTTGTGTTCGATGCTACAGCGAAGGCGAGTGGTTTATCCCTAAACGATGTGCTGATGACCGGACCGAACAGCCAAAGTGAGTTGTTCACCATAGTGATGCGCTTCCGGACCCACCCCATCGTATTCTCTGCGGACGTGTCAAAAATGTACAGGCAAGTACTAGTGGACCCTTCACAGACCCGATACCAGCGAATCTTCTGGCGAAGCAACCCATCGGAAGCGCTGAAGGTTTTCGAACTGTTGACCGTAGCCTACGGAACATCGGCAGCGTCCTTTCTGGCTGTGCGCTCGCTTATTCAACTAGCACGGGATGAGAGCACGAATTATCCCACGGCTGCCGAGATCATCTTGGACGACTCTTACATGGACGATATCCTTTCTGGTGCGGATTCGGTTAATGAAGCGATCAAACTTCGGAGCGATATCGAGGAGCTGATGCTGAAGGGTGGATTTCCCGTCAGAAAGTGGTGTTCAAACTCCGAAGAACTCCTTGACAGTGTTCCAGAGGAGGATCGTGAGAAGTTGGTACCAATTCACGATTCCAGTGCCAACCAAGCTATCAAGGCTTTAGGACTCATGTGGGACCCACGGCGAGATTTGTTCCTGTTTTGCCAATCCGCTGATACGACCAACCCCGAAGCAGTAGTGACCAAGCGACGTATCCTGTCCCAAATAGCGAGGTTGTTTGATCCACTGGGACTCGTCGCGCCAGTGATTGTGGAAGCGAAAATGATAATGCAATGCTTGTGGGCCAGCAAGTTAGGATGGGACGATCCCCTTGACGATGAGCTACTCCAGCGGTGGAATACTTTCCGGACTTCCTTGGATCATATAACAGATCTTGAAATTCCCCGGTGTGTCGTGGATACAGAGAGGGAGGTATTAGATATCCATGGATTTGCCGACGCTTCCAAGAGTGCATATGGAGCGTGCGTGTACATCCGTTGCGTTCGACGAGATGGTTCAGCGGTAGCCCATCTACTATGCAGTAAGTCCAAGGTAGCTCCCCTCCGTGAGATGACCATACCTAGGTTGGAGCTTGTGGTGGAATGGACCAACATTCCTCAGCACAACCGAGTACGAAGTGGAGGCGATTACAGAGATTCCTGAATGTGAAATCCCCGAGCTGAGGGAAGTGACCATCGCAAATCCAGCCATAGAGTCGGAGCCGGTCTTTGAACGGTTCAGCTCATTCACCAAATTGCAGCGGGTTCTGGCACAGGTGGTTCGATTCGTCCGACTAGTTCGAACACCTAAGGAGCAGAGGATGCTATCCAGTGCCTTGACCGTTCAAGACATGCGAAAGGCCGAGATTTTCATCGTTAGAATTCTGCAGCAGAGTGAACTTCATGAGGAGATCCAGAGTACCCAGCGAGGCGATTTCCCGAAACGAATGGCCAACTTGCGGCCGTTTATCGACGACGAAGGATTACTACGAGTCGGAAGGCGCTTGCAAAACTCCAAGCTGCCTTTCGAAGCCAAGCACCAGTTGCTGCTTCCTCGGAAACATCGTGTTACGGAAATGCTGATACGCAAATACCATGAGGACCGTCTACACGAGGGCCAATCCGGATTATTGGCCGCCATTCGGCAGAAATTTTGGTTGACGAATGCACGATCTGTTATGCGTAAGGTGATTCACGGCTGTGTTAAATGTTTCCGGACGAAGCCACGGAGCATCCAGCCTCTGATGGGTGTGCTACCTGAAGCACGAGTCACCGAGCATGCGCCATTCGAGCTGACCGGCGTAGACTATGCCGGACCGATACTTGTGAAGGAAGGCAAACGCAAGCCGAAGGTAGTGAAGGCGTACATCTCACTATTCGTATGCCTGTCAACGAAAGCCATCCATCTCGAATTAGTATCCGACCTGACCTCTGATGCTTTCCTTGCCGCTCTCGACCGTTTCATCAATCGCCGCGGTCTTGTCCGCAAGCTATTTTCGGACAATGGGACCAATTTTGTTGGGGCTGTGAAGGAGCTTCGACATCTACGTGATATGTTCAACGACCAGGTGGAGCGGAACAAAATCAACGACTTCCTGATCGGCCGAGAAGTTGAATGGGAGTTTATTCCGCCGAGATCACCTAACTTCGGAGGATTATGGGAGGCCGGAGTGAAGATAGTGAAGTCCCATCTCACCAGAACTCTCGGGAATACAACTCTAACGTTCGAGCAACTCAGCACTGTGTTGACCCACATCGAAGCGATTGTCAACTCTCGACCGCTATATTCCACATCAGATGATCCCAACGACCCCCAACCGATATCGCCTGCACATCTAATGCTTGGTCGACCAATGGAACCGGTGATCAAGCCATCGTATTTGAATGTATCAGCAAACCGCTTAACCAAATGGCAGTATCTGAACCAGATGAGAGACCACTTCTGGAAAAAATGGTCTCGAGAATACCTTTCAACTCTACAATCGAGAGCAAAATGGACAAAGAAACAGCCCAACGTAAGGGTCGATACCGTCGTTTTATT
The DNA here is from genome assembly GCF_035046485.1 of Aedes albopictus. NCBI lineage: Eukaryota > Metazoa > Arthropoda > Insecta > Diptera > Culicidae > Aedes > Aedes albopictus. Next base: position 16,842,983 of record NC_085138.1, read on the forward strand.
GGCCGAGGATAATCAACCAGCACAGACTTGGAAGCTTGGAAGAATCATCGCCGTCTACCCAGGAAAGGACGGTATCGTTCGTGTTGCTGACGTCAAGACAACCACTGGTGTATACCGTCGTGCAGTAAGCAAACTAGCGCCGCTTCCCTTACAAGAAACCGACGAGCAACAGTCATCTAAGTTGGAATTGCATTCCAACGGGCGGGACTATGTTCGCGCACATGCGCTCCCAATGAAGGCAGCAGCATGCGAGGCTGCGCGGGCACTAACACCAATCAACGCATCCGAGTCGTCATCGACCACCGACGCGGCGCTCACACACTCACCCGAGCCGACGGCAGGCTTGACAGAAACTCCCTCGCGAGAAAATGAGGAAGTGATTTCGGCGATTTTCTGAGGAGTGAAAAGAAAACTCAGAAATCACAACGCAAATCCTCAACAGCATCGAGCGCGAGCTTGCCGCGCAGGGAGGAGTTCGTCGAACACTCATAATTTCTTGTTGTGTTTCTCACGTCCACTCACACTCAAAAAGCTCACGCGAGTTCCACTCCCATACAAAGAAAGACTCTCGAGGCGAAAATCGCACTCAAAAACCCGAAATAATCATCGGCTCTTTTTTCGTTCCCCTCTTCCTCGCTCAGTTTTTATTGCCTCTCTGTTTGGGGTTCGTTCGCTCCCTCGCGACGAGGCAAAAGCAAAACACCGCTCTAGAGCATGTTGCAAACCTCTTTTGATTTCGAGGAGGATTATCAAGCCTGCCTGCGCTGCAAGAGAGTGAGTGCTGTGAGCTCCAAACATTGAGTTCGGCAGCAGACCGCTGCCGCAGCCGTCATCATCATCATCATCATCGACTGTCGTCGCTCTGCAGTTAGCGTGGCGATGGTGGTTCCCGAAATGTCGCGTGGGTTCTAGGCACGCGTGGAACCTTGCGCAGAAGTTTCCACGTGATTCTGGAATATGAATTTTGTGATATAAATATGCGAACCGTTCTCAGTAGCGGGTCAGTTTGAATTCGATAAGCGTTCGAGTGGCTTATGACAACGCGAAGTGTTGAGTGAAAAAGTGAAGAGAGAAAAATAAAGTAGTGAAGTAAAAGTTAACCCAGTGATTTTTCTATCACGGTCCGAAAACCCAGTTTCCTCCCTTACTGTGTGAAACAGTCCAGTGTTCGTGCCAAGTGTTCTTGTGTTTATTGCCAAACAGTATCAATTACCAATCTATAAATTAGTTTCCATAACAAGTATTGTGAAAGAATTACAATTTCCTTAAAATAACATGATTGAATTGAATAATTATTCCTCGAATTCTGTTTCCGTCTAGTCTACATCTATTTCGAATACATCAACACATGCATAAAAATTTTTATTTTCTCTGCTTCGATATAACGTACAAAGAGAATTTTTTTTGTACGTTACATCGAAGAGTACCTGTACCTACGAAAGGTCTTCGCAATCCAAATCAAATTATGTGTTCAGGTACGATTGAGAAGAAACTTTTGAAATGAGATTGATGTAGCTTTTAAATTTCTACCAAAATGTTTCGATTAATATTCATTTTCAGAAAATTACGTATAGTACGGGAATTATACATTTTTTATTCGAATCAGAATCACTGCGAAACCCTTTTATTTGATTGCCCGAAAATTTCGTAAAACAAGCAATGTGTTTCAACTGAAAATTAAAGACAATTCACACCGTCTTCAGCCGAAGGCTGCACAGACTGAACACATTCAGAGATGGAATCCTCCTCAGAGCAAAACAAAATATGTAACACAAAATCTGCTCCACGCTCCCGCACCCAAGGCTAGAGCGTCTTCTCTCGTTTGCTTTCACCTTTGGCGCTGTCCATAAACTACGTAGACTCAATTTTGGCAATCTCAGAACTCCCCCTCCCCCCTCGTAGACTTTTGTCCACACAAAATTTTCGAAATTTCTATGAACCGTAGACTTTGGCCAGACGCACCCGTCCCCCCTCTGAGTCTACGTAGTTTATGGACAGGCCCTTTCTGCTTGCAGCTTGTGACTCCGAAATATGTGCGGATTTTTTTTACACAAAAAAGTGCGATTGCTCAAAATTGAGGCACTTTGTGTACACCGGGAGTGAGCATAAATATGTTTATGCCTATAAATCAATTAATACAGAGCATATAAGTGATTATGTGTGCAATATTGTCATGCCATGTGAACGGCACGATTATGTGTACGCCTTCACTGAAACCTGGCTAAACGATTGTACAACATCTAATCAATTGTTCGACGACTCGTTTTCCGTTTACCGACAAGACCGATCGTCCTAGAATAGCAACAAAAGTACTAGGGACGGTGTTTTATTAGCAGCGCGCTCTAGGTTTAAATCCCGTTTAGTCAACCCTACGGGTTCTGCTTTCCGTGTACTTCTCGATCTACGATGAGCCAATAATCGCGTGAGCTGCTTGATGCTTTCAATACCGCTGGACTCAGACAGATGGTTGGAGTTTCAAGTGAGAATAACCGTTCACTTGATCTATGCTTCGTGAGTGAAGAACTAGGAGTGAATTGCTCTGTTATGCAAGCCCTGATGCTGACCACTCGTTAAAATTGTTAGACATCATCCGCCTCTACTATTGAATCTCAAAGTGAATCCTTATCGTTGCTTTCGAGACACTTCAGAAAGTATTTCCCATGACTTCAGTCGAGCAAATTTCGCTGAAATGAATGATTTCCTGACATACTTGGAATGGAGTGAGATTCTTGGCGATTCCGATGCAAACCTCGTCGCGTCGACTCTGTCTGGAGTATTGATCTATGCAATCGACCAGTTTGTTCCAGTTATGTCCAATCGCAAATCAGCTACACGGGTTGGGTCAAATGCTGCACTCAAAAACCTTAAAAGAGCGAAGCATGCAGCTTTGAGACGTCACAGTTAGTACCGTACGGATTCAACGAAAGCCAATTATTTGGAAGTGAACTCTGCATACAAGCATCTCAACAAAAGTCTCTACAACGCCCATTTGAATCAACTCCAGAGCCGCTTCAAGACCAAACCTAAAAGCTTTTGGCGTCACGTCAACGACCAACGAAAAGAGTCAGGGTTGCCGTCTACGATGAACGATGGATTATGTGAAGCTGATACTACTGGTATCGTCAACATGTTCCGTACTCAATTCAGCAGCATCTTCGTTAATGAGCAGCTTGATCCACAGGATGTCACCAACGCCACACATAATGTTCCGAGTTTTCCAACAGCCGAGTTGCAGTTTGCTATCACCAACGATGTTGTCATTGACGCCTGTGAAGATTTGAAGTCTTCCACTGGATGTGGTCAGGACGGCATTTTTTTTGCTTGTTCTTAAACGTTGTGTGACCTCTCTTGCTGTACCGCTTGCAACCGTATTCAATCTCTCCTTGAAAACTGGTGTTTTTCCTAATTGGTGGAAGCAGTCATATGTTTTTCACGTTTTCAAGAAAGGCTGCAAAAG
>NC_085138.1:16846939-16871939 GCF_035046485.1 Aedes albopictus
TAGTGTCTCGAACTATAGGGGTACATATTGCTTCCTTGTGCGCTATTTCGAAGCTGCTGGAGCTGATCGTTCTGCACAAATTAGTTCAAAGCTACGCACATTACATATCCCAGGATCAGCATGGGTTTGTTCCAAAACGATCGACGACCACCAATTTGACGTGTTTTACATCGTACCTGATACACCAGCTCCAAAGTGGTCTGCAAGTAGATGCCATATATACCGATCTTTTCGCCGCCTTCGATAGAATGAACCACCAAATCGCATTGTCCAAATTCGACAAATTGGGCATGAACGACAACTTTCTCATCTGTCTTCGATGACTGGTCGCAGTATGTCTGTGAAAATTGGTTCGATTCGCGGTCAGTCCAGGACCGTTAATAAATAATAAAGTTAATTGCTTTGCCTTGAGCATAGAGTGTCTTCGTGCCTGCGACACGATATACACATTGTCATTGGCAGAGGAAGTTCCCATTTAATAACTATGGAAGTGCTTAGAGAATACAGAGCTGAGGTGCAGAATTTGTCCAAGTTAGGACGTTACGCCAAGAAGAGAGAAAGATAGAGGAGGCAAGACGATTTTCCGGCTGTTACATAAGGTCATAAATCTTGGAAGTTGCATCAAGCCGAGCAAATAGCTTTTGTGGTCTTTGAACGCAAGGTACAAACAGCGTTGGACAACTAACAAACAAATCGTATCTAGTAGCGTCACGTGAATCGAACCGTTACCATTAAAAACCGCTGCCCTAGTCTGCATTCATGTAATTTAGAAATGACCTCATTTACATTGAATTAAAAAAAAACGCTTACCCACAACAACCAAAAACCAATCCATAATCACATCAGACGGCACGGAAACATTACAATTCGCGGTAACATAATTCTAGCATCAGGTGTCATGTTCCGATTGCGCTGACATTTGCACACACAAGCACTATCGCCGGCATCAGATCAGGGGAAAAAATATATCGCTAACCAAATTAATTTACCGGATTGTTGCCTCACCGAACCGCAAAGTTTGCCCACAGCACCCAACAACCGACCAGCATCCATCAGTTCAGTAGGTACCTACATTTCGGAACCGGAGGCGGTCGTTTGCATTGCATTGGGTGGTCCTGGACATCGCGACTAGTGCGCGGTTCATGATTATCATCGAAGCGTAGTATTGCTGCCGCAGCACAAGTGCCCCAACCGATGCAATTGGGTTTGCCACTTCCCGGTGCATCTACGGTCGCTTTGTGTCCGAGGTGACAATATTCGCTCCGTCAAACTGAATCTGGCGTTGTGCTGGGATAGAGGGGTGAATTGTATCGTAGGCTGTAATGATCAGCAGTGGCACATTTCGTCCTCCTCTTCTCCTCTTCTTGGCGTAACGCCCTAAATGGGACAAAGCCTGTTTTAGTGTTCTATTTATGAGCACTTTCACAGTTATTACTGAGAGCTTCATCTGTCAATGATCATTTGGTATGTGTACAGTACATACATACATCTGATACACAGGAACGAAGATATTCTAAGCCAAAGAAGATTCCCATTACAAATCGGAAATTAAACCGATCACCCTCAACAAGGTCTTGCCGAGCTGGATATCCGCAACACATTTGGTCTTGAGTCTAAAAAGTACCCGAGGCATTGGGCTACGGAATACATGTTTTCACACTTAATGCACTTTTCCCCAAACCTTCCCACAGTAGTGGCTCGATTGACTCCACCGATTGGTAGGGCGCCATTCCATACCACTCGGTATATGGAAATAATTTATCCCTACACGCAGCGCTGATGCTCGGCCCAGGTGAACGCGGGATTCATCTCCACCCGCGGAGGAGGGATTTAAATTGAACTACGATACGCGGAAGGTCTCTCGAATTGGCGCGGCGAGGTCGGTCGGTTGGATTTGGATTTGTTTACTGGTGGTTTCAGTTGATGTGGTAGGCAATACTTCACTTCGTAAAACCACGAGCCCGGATATTGAGCTTTGGGCTGACGGGATTTCGTCCGAATTTGTGTGAAAGCACATTCACGCTTGGTGGGCGTGGTTCCGTTGGGAAATTTGGTAACCCATATTGAGAATGGTTGGAAGTAAGCATGGGTGCGTTTGAAATTATAGGTTAATTAAAATTCTGAAAATTTTGAATGCACTTTCTATGGTTTGAAGATCGATCCCTGTTCAAAGGGCTTCTTTGGATATAATTAAGTTAAACGTAAGTCCGAAAGTGCATCAACTTACTTACCTTACCAATCATGCTAAGGCCGGGGTGGCCTCTGCTGTATATAATAGCCGTCTCCATTCCACTCGGTCCATGGCTGTTTGTCTCCAATTCCGCACTATGCGTAGGGTCCGCAGATCGTCCTCCACTTGGTCGATCCACCTAGCTCGCTGCACACCACGTCTTCTTGTACCGGTCGGATGACTCTCGAGAACCATTTTAGTCGGGTTGCTATCCGACATCCTGATGACGTGACCCGCCCACCGTAGCCTTCCGATTTTCACGGTATGGACGATGTTTTTTTTCTCTCAGCAGCTGATGCAGCTCGTGGTTCATTCGCCTTCTCCAAGTCCCTTCTTGTATCTGCACTCCGCCGTAGATGGTACGCAACACCTTCCGTTCGAAAACTCCAAGGGCGCGTTGGTCTTCTGCACGTAGGGTCCATGTTTCGTGCCCATAGAGCACGACCGGTCTAATCAGCGTTTTCGTGTTGCGCCGAACTTTATTCGATCGTAGAGTTCTGCGGAGTCCAAAGTAAGCACGATTTCCTGCCACAATGCGCCTCTGAATTTCTCTGCTGGTGTCGTTGTCGGCGGTCACCAGTGAGCCCAAGTACACGAATTCTTCAACCGCCTCGTTTTCATCACCGTCGATATAAATTCGGGGTGACGGGCGCGTTGACTCCTCCCTGGAGCCCTTTGCCATCATGTACTTTGTCTTCGACCCATTCATGACTAATCCGATTCACCTGGCATCACTTTTTAGTCGGATGTACGTTTCCGCCATCGTCTCAAATTTACGAGCTATAATATCAATATCATCAGCGAAACCAAACAACTGAACGGACTTCGTGAAAATCGTTCCACTCGTATTTATCCCCGCTCTCCTTATTACACCGTCTAAAGCAATGTTGAACAGCAAGCACGAAAGACCATTACCTTGCCGTAACCCTCTGCGAGATTCGAAGGGACTCAAGAGTGTCCCTGATACTCGAACTACGCACATCACTCGATCCATCGTCGCCTTGATCAATCGTATCAGTTTATCCGGGAATCCGTATTCGTGCATAGTCTGCCATAGCTGTTCTCGATCGATTGTATCATACGCCGATTTGAAATCGATGAACAAGTGATGTGTGGGCACGTTGTATTCGCGGCATTTCTGCAACACCTGGCGGATGGCGAACATCTGATCCGTTGTAGCGCGTTCACTCATGAATCCTGCCTGATATTGCCCCACGAACTCTCTTGCAATCGGTGATAGATGGCGACATAAAATTTGTGAGAGTATCTTGTAGGCAGCGCTCAGTAGTGTGATCGCGCGGTAGTTCCCGCAATCCAACTTGTCGCCCTTTTTGTAGATGGGACACACGATACCTTCCATCCATTCCTCCGATAATACTTCCTCCTCCCAAATCTTGGTAATGACCCAGTGTAGTGCTCTCACCAGTGCTTCTCCACCTATTTTAGAAGCTCGCTTGATGGATGTCTTCGCTGAATAACAGCCGCAGTAGCCCTCTTTATGTCCGGTTTGCTTGCAGTTCTTACAAATCTGGTTGGAGAACGATAGTCGCGAACAAAGTGCATGTCTTCGGGGTGCTTGATTTGCCGCTAGGTTTAGTTTTTGATCCAGGTGGGTTCGATTTAGGCTTCTTCTGATTGACTGCGCAGGCGGAGTTGATCGAAATATGCTTCTGTTCCACCATAGTGGTATCATTGTTGGGGATTTTGAAGACGTTGATATTCCGTGATGAGCGATTCGAGTATGCAATCTTTGTCGGCGCTTCGAGTGCAGCATTGTCCGGATGTCTGCGTCCTTCGTTGAGTGAAGCCCGCAAATGAGAACCAAACTCTTGAACTGATTTGGAGTTAACTTGTTCAGTTCAAAATCATCACAGGCCTTGTTAACTTTTTCCGCGTAGGTCACATAATCGTCCACATCGTTTTTCGTCAGTTGGAAGCATTGGCACCGTTTGCTGAAGAGCAAAATCCGGATGCTGAACAATTCCTTGAGTTTCTTTACAGTCTCCTTAAAGTTTACGGGAATGTTTCGGAATCAAGAAACTGACGTAACGGTCGAAAACGTTGACACTGCGGCTTCTGCGGCGTTGACACTGCATCGTCCAATTTCGCCCCGACCTTCAGGAAGAGATCCTCGTACTTGCGATACCACTGATCGAAAACGTGGCCATTCTCCGGGTCGTTAGAGAACTCGTGGATGTTTGATGCTAGAAATTCGATGGGGAATTCCGGGTTTCTTGAAGATCGCCCGGATCCGGAGCCATCTTGCAGGCCGAATCGCTCCAGCAAGACCATCAATCGCGTGTTTTGCTCTGGTTCTGCCGGACAATTTGCTGCTTCAGCGCTTCGCTGTCTCCGCCAGGTTCTTCCTCTTGAGCGTTGAATTCTTGACTGCCTCGTCGCCAACTATTGTTGTTTACTACTATCCTTTATTTATTGTTCGAGTGGTAGCTACAGAATAACTTGAGTGAACAGGTATCGGTACTTATAGTGTCAGGTTGTCAGGTTGATAGGCGATTGGGTACTAAGTTAGGGGCTGTTCATAAACCACGTGGTCATTTTTTTGAGGCTTTTCGAAACCCCCCCCCCCCCCCCCGCCAGTGGTCATTAGTCCATACAATTTTTTTTATTTGTCCATACAAAATGGTCATTGACTGACCCCCCCCCCTCATGACCACGTGGTTTATGGACAGCCCCTTAGACTCTCACATGAACCATACTATAAAGCACCTAAATAAGTTTGAACTGGCTGATGACGTTGCTCTATTAGTTTAACGGAGCTCTGATATGCAGAACATGCTCGATGATCTTGCCGATTGCTTCTCAACGGCAGGTCTTACCATCAACGTCAACAAGATCAAATCATTGAATGTAAACACGGTCCTTTCGATTTTCACGGTAGCAGGACAAGCAGTAAAGAATGTTAAAAGCTTCCAATATCTTAATAACCAAATGACGGCCGATGGTGGCACCAAGAACGACATAGGTGCACGGGTCAAGAAGGCGAAGGCTGCTTTTGCGAGCTTAACCTTCCGTAACTCGCGCGGTTGACTACCTGCGTCAGCACCACGCTAATGCTGAGTACAAAAAGCGAGATTTTTTCAACGTGTTGTACAAAATACAACAGCGCGATCGCTCGAGGGTTAAGAAAGGTATGAAAAAACAGTCAGATTAGTCAACACACCAAAATCCGAGTTTACAACTTGAACGTGAAATCTGTGGTACTGTACGCCAATGAAACTTGATGTGTATCAGTGGAGAACACTTAACGGCTGCAGGACTTTATCCATAGATGCCTGCGGTCAGGCCCGTGCACAGAAGTGGCGCCAAGGGAGAGGTTTTTCCCAATTTCGGTAAAAGAGGGGCGCCTAGTGTAAGAAGTGTCGGTAAGGGGGGGGGGGGGGGGGGGGTTGGTTAACAACCAAAATACTCCCCCCCCCCTTGTTCACGGGCTTAGGGGCTGTCCATAAACCACGTGGTCATGAGAGGGGGGGGGGAGGGTTCGGCCAATGACTATTTTGTATGGACAAATAAAATTTTTTGTATGGACTAATGACCACGCGGGGGCGGAAGGGGGGGGGGGTGTGTTGAAAAGTCCCAAAAAAATGACCACGTGGTTTATGGACAGCCCCTTACCTGCGGTATATAAATCGTGCATGGTTGCCTCACAATTGGATCTCCAACGTGGAGCTCCGTCGTCGATGTCGTCAAAAGCTGATAGCGTCAGAAATTCGGGAGCGGAAGTGGAGGTAGGTCGGCCACACTTTACACAGGGGCGGAAACGAAATCTGCAAGCACGCGTTGGATTGGAACCCAGCAGGACACCACAGCAGAGGCGCATTGGCCATGAAAACAGCTTATAGAGCAGTATAAAACTGAAAATGTTGCTTGGGTGTCATGGTGGCCTTCGTGGCCGAGTGGTAAGTGACATCAGTCATTTAGGTGTCTCGTAAGCCTCCAAGTATGGATTCGATTCCCGCTCGAGTCGGGGAAAACTTTTCGTAAACGGAAAATTCTCAACTGGGCCCCTGGGTGTCATATGTGTTGTCCGTTGTCTAATATTAGTAATGTTCAATCTGTAAGTGTCTTTTTCATCATATTCACAACATATATAATTTTAGCTACATTACCTAGATTAATGAATAGAATACTCACCTTTAACAATCTCCCGTTTGCAATGCTCTAAATCTATATTTTCTGCACACAAACTAATGCGAACATTTTCAGGAACAAATAAACCTGAAAAAAGAGAAAAAGGTTTCCGAAATTAATATCCTCGTTGACTTTTCGTTCGCCCAGATAACCCATATTGATTGGCTCCATTGAACTGATAAAAGTTCCCACTCGAAAAACAACCCAGTCTCGAATAGCTCCTCGAACGAGCGCATTTAGTGCCAAATTCTTTATCGCACCGCTCCTAATGGCTAACCCACAGAATGAAGCCCAACCAAACAATTCCGCACACGAGCGAGTCAGGAGGCCTGTGGCTAGATGCCGGCTACAGAAGGCCGGTCGGAAATTCCCCCGGCTTCCGAGAAGAAAGCTAACCACCGCACGCTGGCTGCGATGTAAGTTCTAATCTCCGGTGAGTTTGCGTTGGCCCGACACCGACGACGACGACGGCGGGAAAAACATCTCTCCCAGTTCCAGTCCCAGCCTCAGTCTGTCAGTCAGTCAGTTAGTCGAAGCAACTATCGGCCCGTCTAGCTATGTACATGGTGTCGGCCCCGCAGGAAGGCGTGTGCGGTGCTGTTGGCATCCATGATCCCATAAAAAGCAAAGTTCCGCATACAAACGCCCGGTCTGCTCCGCCCGGTAACACGTTGGACGTGACGGCAGTAAAATTGCCAACTTGAAATGCTCCCCCTGCCCGCCTAGCTTTGGATGAGGGGATGATCGGACGCGGAGACTTGGCAGCTCTATCGTTGCTACCCGGCAAGCAGTTTCGGACTGAGAACTACACATTCCATTACGTGGAGGCCTTAGGGTGTTCACGATTGTAAAAGTGGGAAACAGTATCATTCACCCGTGCGAACATTTCATCCGCTGCCTTGATCTACTGTTCCTGCATTTCTTTTACCATACAGGTTTTCGTCAAAGAACAACTTCCACCTTGCGATCACCAAATAAAATAAATATTTCAGAGATTCTTCCGTCCGGGGTTTTCCACAAAAATTTATTCAAGAACAACTCAACAAATTTCTCTTAAAATAACTCTACGGGCTCTTAAAAAAACTATCAAAGAATCATTCGGAAATTCGTTTCAGGACTTTCTTTAGTTTCTTACGAGGATTAGTTTGGATATTTCACTCGTTATTTCTCCGAAATGTCTCGAAAGATTATGTAAATAAATCTTACTTTAGAAATTTTTCAATGAATTTTTTTTTCATAACTTCAATTTCTTCAAAAATTGTTTTAGAGATCCTCCAGAATATTCTCGAAGGATTCATTTTAAAACCATGCATGGATATCTTTCAAAAATTCATTCAGAAATGCCACAGTTTTTTCTTTAAAAATTCCCTCAGGGCCTGTCCATAAACAACGTAGACTCATAGGGGGGACGAGGGAGTCTGGCCAAAGTCTACGCTCAATACAAATTTCGAAAATTTTGTATGAACAAAAGTCTACGGAGGGGGAGGGGGGGTTCCGAGATGGCCCAAAATGAGTCTACGTAGTTTATGGACAGCGCCTCAGTGATTTCTAAAGAAAATTTTTCAAGAAATTTGAAAATACCTGCCAAGGATGCTTTCGGAGATTCCTCTCGGAAATCTTTCAAGAATTCTATCATTGATTTTTTCAGAAAATTCTTCCTCTAGATATTTCTCATTGAATTTCTCTAGAAAAGGTTACATAGGATTCCATAAAAATTTCCCCATATTTTTTTATCAGGTATCCGTACGAGAATTATTTGAGGAAATCATCCTTCAGATATTTATCCGAGGATTTCTTTAGAAATCTTCTACAGACACCATCAGACATTTTTGCAAAGAATCTTCCAGAAATACTTCCCGGGAAATTTCTCTGGGGATCCTATTAATAACTCCTAATAAGATTCCTTCATAAATTAGTCCAATGATTCCAAGCCCAAGGAAATCTTAGGATTTCTTCCAAAATTTATCCATATATTCTTCGGATTTCATAAATTACTCCGGTCTTGAAATTTATCAAAATTCTCTTTAGAAACTCAACCAGCGTTTTTTTTAGAAATTATTTAAGGAACTCCTCCAGGCCTTCCTTCTGATATTCATGAAATCCTCCAGCAATCATTTAGATATATTTTTATTGTTTCCTTCGGAAACTTATCAGAAATAACCCTAGAAATTCTCCCATGGATTCGTTTGAAAAAATCATCGATTATTTCATCAGCGATTCCTTCAGCATTTCTTACAGGAATTCCCTTAAGCATTATTTCAAAGATTCTCTCATTAATTCTACCAGTGGGTTCTTCCGAATTTTTTCCACAGATTATTTCAGAAATTCTTTAAGGTTTTTCCACAAGAAGTTCACCAGATATTTGTTCAGTAATTTCTCTGGGGGATCCATTGAAAACTCCCGCATGAATGGGTCCGAGAATTTGTTCAAGATTCATTCAAGAAAACCATGCAAGAACTGATTCAGAGATTCTAGCATTACTACTTTCAATGATTCAAGTTGGATTCAATCAGAATTTCCAGCTGGTGTTCATATAGAGAATCCTTCAGATATTCCTGCATGCATTTCCCCAGAAATTTATCCGGAATTTTCTCTACGCGTCAATCAAGTAATTTCACCACGGATTTTGTAAGAAATAAATTAAAAAATATGTTCAAGGGATTTTTACGGAAATTTCTTCAGAAATACCTCGCTGTAAATTAACTTTTTGTTGTTCTAGGTGTTCCTACAGGATTTTTTGAGAAATTCATCTACAGATTTCTCCAGGAATATATTCAGAATATTCTTCAGGAACTTAATAAAGAATTTTTCCAATAATGTTCCTATAATTCATCAATAATTTTTCTCTATGAATTCAACCAAGGGTTTCCCGAGAAGTTTCCCCAGTTATTTCTCTAAGAGTTCTTAAGAAATTGCTCCGGAGATACTACTGAAGATTGCTTCAGGAACGCCATCAGGGGCTCTTTCAGAAGGAGATATTTTTATCTTCAGAGACGTCTTCCGAATTTTCAGTGTTTTTTCAAAAGTTCTTCTGTGGAGCTTTTCAGAAAATCGTCTAAAAATTTCATTTCTAATTTTGCAATAGTAAGAAATCCTTGAAGTATTTTTTTTTTTCAAGAATTCCCAGGAGGGTTATCTTAAGAAATTCTCTAAAACTCCAGGAGCAATCATTCGAAACTCCAAAAAGCAATTCTCAAGGGAAAACAAATTCTGGCGGAATTCCTGGACAAACATTCTTTAAGCAGGTTATAAAGTTATTGCTGGAACATTTCCTAGATGGACGCCAAGGATAGGGGGATGTTACGCCAAGAAGAAAAAGAAGAAGAAGAGGACCTCTTTGATTCGCTGAAAAAAATCATAAGAGACTCTTGGAGGTACTCTGAAAGTAATTTCAAGGAAAAAAATCTTTAGAAATATCTGCGCGGATTCCTGGATATTCGCAACAGAATTTCTGAAAAATATCTTTTAAAATGTCTACACAAATCTCAGCCGAAGGTTCTTATGGCATTCTTGAAGAACTCGCTCAATAAATTTATGAGAGACCGCTGGAGAATTTTTTGAAGGATTCCTTGAAAGAGTCAATGGATATACATATGAAGGAATGCTCGGAAAAATTTCTTATGCAATAAAGTTTTGAACACAAAAATCGTTAAACTACAACGTGGAGAAATTAATGAATGTAATCTTACTGAAACAAAACAAATCCTAGGGAAATTTCGCATCCTAGATCGCATCCTAGATCCACTGAAGGAGAAATCTTTGAAATTATGCCTGGAAGAGCTATAGACCCCTTTGTAGTTATTCATATGTAGAACGATTTCTTGAAAAATTCCTGAATGAAAATGCTAAGGAATAGATTCTGAAGTACATTTCGCAGAAAATCTTCGGAAAACAAATCTTAGATAATTCCCTGGAAGAAGGAAGTCTTGAAAATTGTCTTGAAGAATTTATGGAAGGAAATTCTTGTAAAAATATATTACAAAAGTTCTAGTTCAAAAGTTCCTTTAGAAATGTTTGGAAATATACATGAAGGAATACAATCATGAACTTATTTGGCAAACCTTGAAAGAATTTCCTGTAGATTCCCTTCGTGAATCCCTGAAGGAAATTTGGATAGAATTTATGAGAAAACCCGTTTATCAGTTTCAAGAAGCATCTTTTGATAATTTTCTTGAAAATTTCCAGGAGAATTTCCAATGAAAATGCTTGGAGGTATTCCTGAAAGAATCACTGGATTAATCCCTGGCAGAAATTTTCAATGAAATTTATGAACAGGAATGTTTTTTGAAGGGATACCAAGATGAATTGTTAGAGAAATTCTGTTCTGACAGTGTCCCTCTCTAATTTATTTATTTGTCTTGTCAACAGGCGTCATATAAGCCCCAATGATTTTTCTCAAATTTCAATATTACATACTTAAATAACCGCAGTCAAATATAAAACATATATAGAAACAATAGAAAACATTAAAACACTCCAAAAACAGTCGAACAAAAAAAAAACATAAAAACTAAGTAGGCCTTAGAAAACAAACTAGGCTCAGTGTACCAGTTATGGCTATAGTACCTCAAATTCGCCATAGTTGATTTTCAACCTTTAAAGATATAAATCAACAAGAAAAAAATCGTGAACAACAGATCACGATCACAAAACATGATTGCAATCATTCAAACTTCACAATTTGCTAAAATTATGGTAGAAATAAATCATTTTCCTTAACTTTTCGGCCTCCTTGCACCCTATTTCGCCATAGTGTACCAGTTATGGCAACTCCCATAAGGAATGCATGTAAATAGTGCGAAGTGGAACCCAAATTAACAAATGTATCCATAACTGGTACAGGGTTCCTATCATTGGCACACGCCGTAATAAATACTAAACGTAGTTTTGGCTCCGTTTCTATATTTTTCCTGTAAAGTATTGAAACAAATCAATCATTTGACTTATTGTTTACATTCGTCGGTCTTCTTCTTATTTTTGTAGAAATAGTTTTTCTTAGGTAGTGCGATAACTGGTACAGGCACCCTAAATCTTCGGCGAAAAATTTAATGAGAAACGTTGAAGTCGAGCAATGAACATAGTCTATTAAAATTACACTGTAACCCATGCACACTCCCAAACATGCTGTAGCTCGTTCGGTTTAACGGTGGTCGCAGCATAGAGTTATTGCAAAGAGCACGAGATAAAACATTAATGACGATTTGCCCTAGCTGTATCTCAACGGAACGATAATGGTTCCAGGTGGATCAGCTGACAACGGCTTTCGTAGCTTGACAAATTATATGAATTTGACAAAGGCAAACGCCAAAAAGTTTGTGTACCCCAAAAACCTTCGTTGAACAGGCTCGAACCCATGGACGCCGTTACTATAGAACGGATTCTAAACAAACGAACATTACTCTACTGTGGAGCGAGATAGGATTTAAGGCAAAAGATATCCGTGAATTCCCTGGTCAATCTTAATATGAAGCCGAGAATACTGAAGGCTTAACCGCGTTGCTAATATGCTGTTTCAAAGAGAGCCGGTCGTCCGAAACTACACCAAGGTCTTTAATTTAGCTTACGCGTTCAATTAGGGTGCCTGACGAACTATAATGAAACAGTGTGGATAGTTTTTTGTTCGAAAATGAAATCACCGAGCACTTGGACGTGTTAACTTTCATTCGGTTTAGTGTGTACAGTGTACGCCATTCAGCAAACGCATTCAACTAACATTGAAGAAAGTAGCAGTCATTAATCGAACGAATACGAAGGTATAGTTTGAGATTATGCGCATAAGATAGTCGTGGACCTTTAATCATCAAGTTTACGTCATTAAAATAGATCAAAAAAATCAGGTGTCCCAAACAGCACAGAAATGTCAAATGCGTTATACCATTATCACTATACTAATATTTAACATGTACACTCCCGTTCAAATGTTTGGGGTCAGCCCCTCAAAAACATGTCATTTTTTTAGGCCCATATCTCCGCCAATTTGCGTTCGATTTCAAAACCCTAGGTTTCATTCAAAAGTTAATAAGTCAAAGAAACTTTGAACATGATTTAAAAGAAACTTTTTCAAAAAAAATTGACGTCTTAATGAAACCTAGGGTTTTGAAATCGGACGCAAATTGGCGGAGATATGGGCCTAAAAAAATGACATGTTTTTGAGGGGGTGACCCCAAACATTTGAACGGGAGTGTATATGTACCATTTTTATTGTTGTGAATTAAAACAAAGACTGCACAGATCTAGATTGGTAGGAAGTGGAAATAAGGTATAAAATATAAATTGTAATGAAATTTTAAAGTACGTTTTTCTAGTGTCAATTAAAAACGAAGATCGATATGTAGCACGTGGATGTGTTATTCCATAGATTTTATTCATTTTATGACTAAATGAGTGAGTAGGTTGACAAAAGTAATGTTTGCGCATGTCCACGCGGCCAATCTTCGTATCTGACGTCTTCGGTAACACTGGACTATTACTTGTAACAGACGTTTTTTGTTTACCAATGACAGTTTGATGCCTGTTATGCTTCCATACTAGATATAATGTCGCGTGCTGGAAAAAATAGTGCAACTTTTTCCTTCGCTCTAACTCTGGAGTTGCACTCCTTTGCAGGAGAGTTCAATGTATTCCCAACCGATCTAGTTCAGCTACAGCAATACGATGGTACAATTTATCAAAGGCTGCAGTCATTTCAGTGTAAATGGCATCGGCTTGAATTTGAACGCGCTGCGACATGCTCGCGATCACGGCATAAAAATCACAAGGCAGGTTAGTAACCTATGTAAACATCTGTTTTGGATGTAAACATGTGACGTCGTTATTATCGTCTTTCACGTTGATCAAATTGATCACCTAGGAACGATTTGAATTACGTCATCAAAAAGCAGTTAAATTTCGGGAATATATCACCTTCTGTATAGTTACCAACCTCTTTCCTGGTTCCCTTTTTGTGGACTGGGAACATGCGCGCAAACTTCTAGAAGGACGTAAATAGGCCAGTTGTCACGGAGAATTGAAATACGTGAAACAATGGTGACAATAGGCTGTTGATTTCGGCGTGTCTATCAATAATATCAATGTGCTGACATACGAGTACATTGGACAAAGTTCGAGCAGCAATCTCAATGTACTCGGTATCAAAGATATTGCCCCAACGCAGGAAGGTTGGATAACAGTTCAGTGATATCGCGATGATCAGCCTTGCGGAAACCATAGGAAACCGCAATCGGTGAAATGAAAAAAATCAAAGGCAGCTTAGCGTCGATTTTTAGCAACAAATGGGGATGGAGTGTTAATTTCACTATGAGAGCGGGTGCTTCGCCTATGAGCGATGTGAAATCCTGCGCACTGACGAAACAGAGGTCCAAACTACAATTGTTCTGATTGGTAATGTGTTTGATTTCAGAGGGAGTTGCAGCACAATAGTTGTCCAAAAGGTAAGATGCGGTGGAGTGAATGACTGAACGATCCACATCAGGATAAAGAAATCCATTGCATGATCTCTTCCATGTGATCCCTGGAAGATCGAAGTCAATCATCAGTCATCACAACGACTTCATCTCTAGGTTTAGCGATTTCCAGAATGGAGAATACTGAAAGGCAATGCAATTCAATGAGAGATACGTCACGTACGCGATCAGGAGGAAAATACAGCACGCAGTGAAAAAGAGTACGATCGCCAGGTGGTCCTCTATGGGCACGAAGCATGGACTCTACGTGCTGAAGACCAACGCGCCCTTGAACTTTTCGAACGGAAGGTGTTGCGTACTATCTACGGCGAAGTGCACAACGGGACTTGGAAAAGTCGAATGAACCACGAGCTGCATCAGCTGCTGAGAGATCGTTCACACCGCCAAAATCGGTAGGTTACGGTGGGTGGGTCACGTCATCAGGATGTCGGATCGAAACCTGACTAAAATGATTCTCGAGAGTCATCCAACTGGTACAAGAAGACGGGGTGCGCAGCAAGCTAGGTGGGTCGATCAAGGTGAGGATGGTTTGTGGATCCTTCACAAAGTACGGAACTGGAGACACACAGCCATGGACCGAGTGGAATGGAGACGACTCCTATGTACAGCAGAGGACACTCAGGCCTTAGTCTGTCCGGTAAGATACGTAAAAACGCCCCAACCTGTTTAGTGCTGTTATCGGGGCTCTTATCACATCGGAAAATCTTGTAGTCATTACCAAACACATTGTGGGAAAGCGTTCGTGCATCCAACCAAGTCTCGGTGACAACGGTGATGTCGTAGCATCTACCAGAGATAGCAACACGGAAATCCACGACACTACTATCCATATTGCCAACGTTCTGGTAGTAAACGATGATGTCTTGATGACTACTGGACGAGGGAGCGAAGGATAATACCGGAATTGATGTGACGGCTGGACCATCAGTTGGATAACTGGAAACAACAGTGCATGAGTTGCTCAAAGTGACGTTGTACTTGCCTGCATAAGTTTCGGAAGACCTCTTCACCGACACCACACATAGGACCGGGACGGCTGCATGTAGTTGGTGGGAGGGGCTCGGCTGTAGTGGGCGGATTCAAAGCTTTCAAAGTACTGGGGACAGGCGTGCGCCACGGCGTTCAACAATGCGCTATTGGATCCTTCTCTGCTATCACTCGGACGATTTTTCGTTGGTTTTTTGGCTGTTGAAGCCCAGTGAGTCTCACGAAAGTTCTCATACCACGTTTCCGTTAACAACGACATATCCTTCAGAGATTTTCAATCCGACTATGAAGGTAAAGAAGCTGAATGTGGCTAGATCCTTATCTTCAAGAATCAATTCTATAACTTTAGGCGTAACATCGGTAGGAAGATCCCTGCAATTACTAACAAAAGTGGTGATGTCATCATCGGGCATGCTTAGATCAAACTTTCGAACCACGCTAATCGATTCGTTCTTACTCCTTCGGATGACTGTCAACGCGTTTCGTTTTGGAGTGTGCGGGACGTTACTCGGACTAAGCATCCGGTTTAATCCGGACCCATGGTGTAGATGCCACGGGGGTCATGGAGGACTTTGGAGGACAGTATTTCCACTATTTCCTTCAATTCAGCGATATCGTCATATAAATTCATATGTCTTGCGTTTTGTTCAACCAATTTTAAATTATTTTCCAAAAAATAAAAGCTGAATATAATACCACTCGATCATCTGAATGCAGGTTTTGCGTCAGATTGATGAAATTCAAGTTATTGGCGAGTTTTGGGGCGATCTGCTTAGATTTTAGCAAAATTTCCAAAAATATATGTAGAAATGATTTTTTTTTTTTTTAAATAAGAAAAAAACAATTGAAAAAATCTTTCTCAACGTTTATTTGACATATCATACGTAGGCGAGTTACAGTTAAAAATTCAGCTCAATCGGAGCATTGATTACGAATGAGATATGTGAAATGAGCGACTTTGCTTAAAAATATAACACAAATCGATTTGAAATCATCAACCTTGTATAGAAAGTCGAAAAAAATCCGCTCTACTGTAATTTTTTTTTTCCTTCGCGTTTTTGAACTCAGGGCATAATTCTACACCAAAAATGATCATCAGCTTACCGAGTTCAAAAATGCTGCAAACTAGTGTTATTGATGCATGGGGATTTGAGGAGATTTCCCGAAATGATTCTTCGTAGAAGTGGAATAATTTCCTTGGGAGCGTACAACCATAGGAGGCGCTAAAATGTGGAAACCTGGAAAAGTGCAGTAAGTACCGATTAGAGACTGTGTACCACAGTAAGTGTTCTTTTAGGACACCCTAACCGGTATACTCTACTACAAAGAGTGTCCCCAAAACCGGAAGATGGAAATAGCTCATCACAGCGCGCACCGTCCGTCCTCTGAAAATATGTTACATCGAGAGAGTCCGCAAAAAAAAAAAAAAAGAATCCGACAACCGGGACTCGGAAAGTTGTCTCTCCATTTGAGTGTGCGTTTCGGACCGGAATTACTTGTTGTCGGTCCGGACTAAGCCATATCGTTCTAAACCGGTGACGGTGTGTGGGACGACGAATGAATGCTGCGAATGGGACCCTGACTGAATTTCGGCAGTGAAGTCAAGCATCCGAGCCGAGAGCGGGGCCGGCCATCACCCGAGAAAGGGGTTGTTTTGCAGCAATTTGTTCCCGGAACAGAACGACGATGGCGACGACGACGACGGGTCGACCACAAAATTCTGATAAATATTCATGACACGATGCGACACACAAACACTCGACTATACAAACTCTATCGCTTTCATTCAGCGCTGAATGGTCGTAAAATGGTTGATAGTTGCAGAGTAAACTACGGTGTGCGGTGGACTGGGACTGGGGTAGTTGCTGGTGGAAGGCAGTCAAACAGCATAGAGCAATTCGGTGGCAGTTGAACTAAAGTGCGATGACTGTGGATTGGATGCTGAGCGCCGACGCTCAGCTGGAGAACTGCATGATGTCGTAATTTTTAATCTTAAAAGTTGAAACACTCCTGCATTTAACAAGGGCTATATGGAAAGAGACTGCTCCCGGAAGTCAGCGATGTGCAGTACGGGAGATTCCAAGAGAATTGGAAAAGTTTACTGAAGTCTTGAATTGGACGTGCTTAGTAGAAGTAATACTAGAGTCTTGCCTTAAGACGGGGTTGGGTATCGGAGGGTTAAAGTGCGTAATAAGAGATTTCAAGGGCGTTTCAAGAAATTTCAGGGACATTTCAGAGAGTTTCAGGAGGTTTCAGGAACGGTTAGAGAACGTTCCGAGAAGTCTTAGGGACGTTTGATAGTATTCTAGTGGAGTTATAAGAGGTTTCTAAAGCTTTTCTCGAAGGGTCTCAGGAGTTTACGGTCATTCATGGCTATTTCAAAGGGATTACGGAGATTTAAGGAACGTCCAAACAGTACGAAGCGCCATTGGGATCCCCTTAAATGCCATGAGATCCTTTGAGACCCTCTGAAAACCCTTGGAATCCCCTGAAATGCCCATAAGACCCTCTGAAACTCCTAGATACTTCCTGAAACGCCCCTGAAAACTCGATGTATCTCCTGAGCCTTCCTGGAATCCCTGCACCCAGAGACTCTTTAGAACCATCCTCAAACACCTTGCGATTCTTTGGAACGCCCTGAGACCCTTAAGCGCTTTTGTGGACACCTGGAACCTTTCTGAGACCCTGAAACGCTCATGAAATGCCCCTGAGGCCCCTTTGAGACGTTCCTGAGACACTCTTAAACTCTCCTGAGACCTCCCGGTACTCAACGAAACTCCCTGGAAGCCCCGTTGAAACACCCCTGAGATCTACTGGTGTCCCCTGAAACCCCCTGAAAGCTACTATGAATCAATACTCCATTGTGAAACACTTTTTCCTGCAAAGTTGATTCAAAACATTGATAACATTATTTCGGTTTCGTGACAAAATACTCCATCTCTGCTGTCCCGGTATTAGCAGCTTTCAAGAAAAAATCTTTCTAAAAAAACACGCTGAACGGTTGATTTATGCCGCTCATCTCGTTTTTAAAAAAGAGATTTATCCCACGACACGGCTTCTTCAGGTCGTCAGTCGAGAACGACGACGTCGTCGTCTTCGTCGTACTCGTCATCATTCCGTTCGCTGGCTGTCTCGTCACACTTGTCTAATTCTCTGAACCATCAAGAATGATTGATTGCGTGCGTCATCGGTGGCATCGTTCAATGTCGAGTCGACCGACAGCAGCCGCACCACCGCCACCACAACCACCGAGCCTGAATAAACCAACGCAACGACGACGACGACAGCAGCGCGTCCCTTTATTTCTCGAAGGCACGCATCAGGATGTCCTCCCGTGTGATCATTCTGACATGTGTACACGCATGTAATTTTTCCAGCATTCACGGCGGTTGAAGTTGGGTGGTTGCTGGCGGCTCGGCGATGAGTGGCCCGGCCGGCGTGGAAACTCATTTTCGCAGCAAGTTAGCTCTCATGTCAAGCACGCATCCTTTTTTTGAAGATGGGACTCGACGAGTTTTTTCGGTGGGACATCTTTTTTACTTATGTGGCTTGGCACGATGTCATTGCCATGGGTTGGTGCGTGGTTGAATAGGGTGATTCATTTATTTAAAATTGATGTTTTTGAAGCTATGTCACCAGTCTAAATATCCAAACGTTGAGCAGAGTGAGGTGTTTTTTAGAATTTATTTCACAACAGCTTGAAGTCTTTCTGCGGATTTTTTTTTATGATTTCCTCCGACAATGTATTTAACCAGTGGATCATATCACCTGCCAAAGGTGGATCCAAGACCCGAACCTTACCCTACCCTACTAACTAATACTCCTTCACGAAACAACTGTGGGGATGCTGTGGATTCCACGGTTTCTAGTAGCAACGCAACGGTTGTCGAACTAACATTCCTTCCCTTCCTTGACAACCGTAAGGACGTGGCCGGCGCCGTTGTTGACATTCAAATATTGAACTCTGGAATTGTGCACATTGAGAGTGTGTAGCTAGTTCCAAGCACCATTCATTGGATCTCTGTGCAACTTCGATAAGTGGTCAATCACGGAGTAGCAACTACGATGTGTATAGGTTATCTTTGCTTTGGTAATTAATAAAGGACTTTTGCGTCCATTTCTTGTGGAAATCTTCATCAATAAAAAAGTTTTCTTCATGAAGACCTTCAAGAAGTTTGTTGAAAATGTGTGTTCATGATTTTCTCAATTATTAGACATTCTAACGGAACCTCTTTCTTAAAGATTTACGGATATTCGTTCAATAATTTCTTCGGAACTTTCCTTAGGATATTTTCAGGAAATTTGTTCGGGTGGGGAAGTTGAACCAGCTCGACTTGACTTCTATTTTAGGCACCTTTCCGCTACAACACAGTTTGTTCTATAGAAATTGGATTATATTTTTGTATCTAGCCAACGTGTATGAAATTTGAAATCATTATACCGTAAAAGTACCCAGAATGGCAGCCACAGATTAAGTTATTTAGTACCCTGTTCTTAGAAGGACTTCTTTTTCATTTTTTGAAGGGGATCTTCTAGCGATTTTCCTAGAATTTTTTAAAGAATTCAAACGGTAATTCCTTGTGATTTTTTTATTCATGAATTTTTCAGGAACATTTTTGCCTTTCTCGTACACCAAGGTGTACCGAAAGGCTATATGTTCACTGCAAAAACGAAAATTTGATAGAGCCTCCGGAGAGGTCAAGTCTTATATACCAATCGACTCAGCTCGACGAATTGAGGTGATGTCTGTGTGTGTGTATGTGTGTGTGTATGTGTGTGTACAAAAAAACTCACATCACTTTTTGGCAGTAAACCTCAACCGATTTTATTGACCGACGGTTCATTCGACGCGGAATCTGGTCCCATTGTTTCATATTGAAAATGGTTCAGATCGGTCCAGCCGTTCCGGAGTTATGGCCATTTAGGTGTTCCGGACCGGTACCCCAGGAAGGGGCCAGATATGAAAACGCTACAAACCCATCCATTCGGCACATCAAACTACGGCATTTTCGATAACTTGATGAATGGTAAGCAGAAAAATAGTCTCAGACCATATCTGAACCAGTAGTGTCTCGGAACCGGTTCCGGGTGTTCCGCCGGAAGTGACCAAACATAAAAGTGAACTAAACCCATGCATGCGACATATCAAACCGCGGCTTTTTCGATAACGTGGTAAACAGTAAGCAGGAAAACATTCTCAGACCATATCGGAACCGGTAATGTTCCGGAACCAATTGCAAATGTCCCGCCGGAAGTGGCCAAGTATTAAAGTTAACCAAACCCATGCATGCGACATATCGAATAGTGGCTTTTTTGATATCCTGATGAACAGTAAGCAGGATAATATTCTCAGACCATATCTAAACCGGTTGTGTCCCGGAACCGGTTCCGAGTGTCCCGTCGGAAGTGGCTAAATATAAAATTGAAGTAAAACCATGCATGTGACATATCAAACCACAGCTTTTTCGATAACCTGATGAACAGTAAGCAGGAAAGCATTCTCAGACCATATCGGAACCGGTTCCAGATGTTCCGCCGGAGGTGGCAAAGTACAAAAGTTAATTAAACCCATGCAAGGGACATAACAAATCGTGGCTTTTTTGATATCCTGATGAACAGTAAGCAGGAAAATATTTTCAGAACATATCTGAATCGGTTGTGATCCAGAACCGGTTCCGGGTGTCCCGCCGGAAATGGCCAAATATAAAAGGGAACCAAACCCATGCAAGTGACACATCAAATCGCGGATTTTAAGGCATCTTGATTTGACAAAAAAAAGTTTCCGGGCATATTGGGGACAACCGGTAGTGTTCCGCAACCGATTACGGTTGCCCCATCGGAAGTGGTCAAATGTAAAGGAGAACCAAACCCATAAATTCGACACATTTAATGACTTTTTAGGTAAGCTGATGAACGGTTAACAAAAAAAAATCACAGACCATACTTTGGAAAACCAATAGTCTAGTCTAGTCTCAGGTCTAGTCTAGTCTACACATACACAGCCATTCATTGAAAGAATCCTGGAAAATGATAGAATCGATTACTCCCATCATTTTTCTTGTCAGTATTAATGATTGCAGTACATCAGAGATGCATTACAAGCATTAAAGCGGCCAGGCCTACTGTGCAGCGTTTTTAATTCAACAATAAAGACAATGAGTGGTGACATCTCATACCAACCGCTCAGTTTATGAAAAAGCAAAATACTGTAAAATTGGTGGGGGTGACGATGCTAAGAAGGTTAATGTCACCCCTTGGTCCTTGGTCCTTCCTGGGATGGAACACAGGTATTTACTCCATGTCCTGGCCCTATTGCCTAGGCTTAAGCGCCTTTACTCGCTCTCTGAAAATAAACTAAAACGTTAAAGTCCCATGATCCCTGAATGATGGCCCAATTATAACGCATAAATTAGATTTACGATGCCAAACGCTCCTGACCATACTTTGGAAAACCAATTGTGTGCCGAAACCGGTTCCAGGTGCCCCGACGGAAGTGGTCAAATGTAAAAAAAAACCAAACGCATACACGCAGCACAATTAATAACGGCTTCTTCGATAACGCGAAGAACGGTCAGCAAGAAAATAGTCTCAGGTCAGTAGTGTTCCGGAACCAGATTCAAGTGCCTCGCCGGAACTGGCGAAATGCACGAATGAACCAAACCCATACATGCATTACATCAATTTGCGACTTTTTAGGAGAACTGATTAATAATTTGCATGAAACTAGTCTAAGACCACATCAGGGACAATCGGTAAGTGGTAAAATATGAACCGAAAGCTGTAAATGTGAAATTGAATCAAATCCATGCGTGTCGTACCATAAAACCACGCTAATTCGACAAACGGATCAGGTGTCGGAATGCACCAAATTAGAACTTTCGGAAGTAGCAGCTGCACGAGGAGCCGCTGCGGGTGTAAGTAATATCACAATATCGTATCATTCGTATTTCCAGTGTATTACACTGTGACATTTGATCATTTTCTTAATTCAACAAATTTCGAATGAGCGGGGTACAAGTTAAAAAGTGTCTTATTAACCCTAAAAGGGTTACCTGGGGCCATGAAGGTATCCCTTTTAGGGTTAAAGAGTGATGAATACGCGGGGTTTGACAGTACATCAAATAGCAGCTTTTTTGATAACTTCTTCTTCTTCTTTATAGCTCGACGTTCGCATTGGAACTTAACCTGCCTTACTTCTACTTAGTGTTCTTTAGAGCACTTCCACAGTTAATAACACAGCGCAACATTTTTTTGTCTCAAGAGCAAACTTATGTGTCTCCGAAGGTTTTTAGGCCGCTGAATCCGAATCCGGGCTCAGATTTGCTCTAACACGTCACAATTTTGAGCTATACCTCATTTTATAGGGTAAAATATGCGATTTTGGGATTTTTTGACTGCAAGCCATTAAGCATGGAAATATTTTTTTTTTTGGCAATCAAAAGGTTAATTGTTTAACTAACATCTAAATTAACGAATCATGCAAAATATTTCGTTTTACTAAATCAAATTTGATAGATTTAAGCATTTTATGTTAGTATGAAAACTTGCATGCAACTTTTGGAGGGTGACTTGTATGGGAAATATCGTACCTAACATAAATCGCTTAAAACTATCAAATTCGATTTGGAAAAACGAAATATTTTGGATGAGCCGTTAGTTTAGATGTTAATTGACCAATTAACCTTTTGATTGTTAAAAAAAAATATTTCCATGCTTAATGGCTTGCAGTCAAAAAAGTCCAAAATCGCATATTTTGCTCTATAAATTGAGGTATAGCTCAAAATTGTGACGTGTTGGAGCAAATCTGAGCCCGGATTCGGATTCAGCGGCCCAAAATCTGTCAGTGACACATAAGTTTGCACTTGAGACAGACCAAAAGCTAATTTTTGTTACGCTGTGTAATTGAAGGGTTTTCTTTGCCCGCCATTGCATGAATTTGTATATTGTGAGGCAAGTTCAATGATACACTATGCTCAGGAAGTCGAGAAAATGTTCCCGACAGGAAAGGGAATCAAACCCGCCGTTTCCGGTTTGGCGATTCATAGCCTTAACCACTAGGCCAACTGGAGACCCTTTTTTGATAACACGATGATCGATTCGTAAGAACATAGCCTCAGACCATATTTTAGACAACCGGTAGTGTCCCGAAACTAGTTCTGGGTGTCCCACTGGAAGTGGTCAAATGTAAAAGTGATTTTTACCCATGCATAAGATAAATCAAATCGTGGTTTTTTAGGTAACCTGATGTACGTTAGCAATGATATTGCCTCAGACTATATTTGGGAGACCCGGTGGTGCTCCGGAACCTGTTCTGGAAAGTAACCAAATGTACCATGCGACACATCACATCACGGCTTTTTTAATAACCTCAGGAACGGTTAACTAGAAAATAGGCTCATACCACATTAGAGACTACTGGTAGGGTTGCACAACCAGCGTTTGATGCTTTGCCGGAACTACGAAAGTAAATAAAATCAAGCAAGCGATAAATATGTGTAAGAGAACAAAATCTTGACATATTAAACCCACATACAAACAGACGTCTCACGATACTCACTACGTTCTTGTTTTTAACGGTGTTAGTGAAGGTACTCAAGCAGTCAACTGAGAAATCTGATATTATTCAGCTCTGCTTTTACGCTGAACACAACGTCGGAGTATGTGCCATCAATAAGTTTTAAGTCAATTTAATGATGGCTTTGATAAAATTCAAGCTTTTCTTAAAAAATATCAGGATTCAGGAACACTTTGACTTACGTCGACGGAAAGATCGTGAGAACATATACGACGAGAAAGGCACTATCACCTCTAGGTGGATTAATTTGGGTTTTTTTTTTGAGAAATTGCTTTAGCCTATTGATTGAGAAATTCGTGTAGGGAATTCAAAACAATCAACTTCAGCCATTCATTTACGAATGCCTCCTGGAACTTCTTTGACTATTCCAGTAGTTCTTTTAGGGATTCATTCTAATGTTTTCTTAAAAATGTCTCCGGAAATGTGCTCATATTTTGATAGGAGTAGGCTGACCAGATTTGTCCCGTTTAAATACGGCACTCATGCTGGAAACACAACAAAACATAAATAAATGCCCACAAATAGAATAGGAATTTTTCTAAAATGTTGTCATGCGAATTCTCCAGGTAAGCTTTAAGAATTAGAATTAAAATTAGGATTTTTTCCTAAAAATTGTTAGAGGAATTTATCAAACAGTTACTTTTGAAATTATCTGGCTTCATTTTCAGGTTTTCCTTGGGATTATCCAGGCAGTAAAATTTTCAGTGTTTCCCCAACATTTTTATGGAGAATTTTCTTTGAGAAATTCGTAGGCATTCGGTAATTTCAAGAGTTTTCGAGCAATTTGTTCTAAAATTGTCCTGGAAATTGCGGTTAAATTTGTTGCGGAATTTGTAAAGGCACTCTTTAAGACATTTCCAGATAAATTATTATATAAAAACCGATGGAGTTTCTAATGAAGTTTTCGAAGAAATGCAGGAGGAAGTTTTAAGAAATTCTTCAAAAGTTTTCAATGGAAATCTCGAAGAAACTGTCAAATGAGATTCTTAAGAGACTTCTTGAGGAATATTCAAAGAAATTACCAAATAAAATCTCTGTTTGAAATTAGTCCTGCAGTTTCTCAAGTTTCTTCTTGAAGTCCACACTATTCTAGAACAACCCTCCCCATTTTCCCAAATATTGGACGTCATTTGGTCCCCATTTCCGAAGCTCCATACACTAGGCGCACCTCCGCCTTTTGCCGAAAATGGGGAAAAACCCTCCCTTGGCGCCAATTCTGTGCACGTGCCTGGTACTACTCATCAGTGTTCAGTGGGTTAGGATAATACCAGATGAATTCCTAAAAAAAAAAAATGCCGGAGAGTTCATTAATAAATCTTAGAGAAGTTCCCAAGTAATATGCTGTATAAACTTCTAAAGAAATAAACAGAAGACTTCGTTTAGTAACTGTTGGAGGAATTTCCAGAGAATTTCCTACAGAAACCACAGGAGAAATACATAAGTGTGATGGTTAGAACA
The DNA here is from genome assembly GCF_035046485.1 of Aedes albopictus. Classification (NCBI taxonomy): domain Eukaryota; kingdom Metazoa; phylum Arthropoda; class Insecta; order Diptera; family Culicidae; genus Aedes; species Aedes albopictus. The sequence goes on from NC_085138.1 coordinate 16,871,802, forward strand.
CTTGACTATCACGCCGAGGATCTGGGATCGAATCCCACTCCCGACAAACTCGAAAAAATGTGAGTTCTTCTTTCGGAAGGGAAGTAAAGCGTGCGTCCCGAGATGAACTAGCCTAAGGCTAAAAATCTCGTTAATACA